>NC_092234.1:13356097-13623597 GCF_036320965.1 Panulirus ornatus
TGGGTGGCAAGTTGTTAGAAGCAGTGAAAAGTTTTTATCGAGGATGTAAGGCATGTGTACGTGTAGGAAGAGAGAAAGTGATTGGTTCTCAGTGAATTTAGGTTTGCGGCAGGGGTGTGTGATGTCTCCATGGTTGTTTAATTTGTTTATGGATGGGGTTGTTAGGGAGGTGAATGCAAGAGTTTTGGAAAGAGGGGCAAGTATGAAGTCTGTTGTGGATGAGAGAGCTTGGGAAGTGAGTCAGTTGTTGTTCGCTGATGATACAGCGCTGGTGGCTGATTCATGTGAGAAACTGCAGAAGCTGGTGACTGAGTTTGGTAAAGTGTGTGAAAGAAGAAAGTTAAGAGTAAATGTGAATAAGAGCAAGGTTATTAGGTACAGTAGGGTTGAGGGTCAAGTCAGTTGGGAGGTAAGTTTGAATGGAGAAAAACTGGAGGAAGTAAAGTGTTTTAGATATCTGGGAGTGGATCTGGCAGCGGATGGAACCATGGAAGCGGAAGTGGATCATAGGGTGAGGGAGGGGGCGAAAATCCTGGGAGCCTTGAAGAATGTGAGGAAGTCGAGAACATTATCTCGGAAAGCAAAAATGGGTATGTTTGAAGGAATAGTGGTTCCAACAATGTTGTATGGTTGCGAGGCGTGGGCTATGGATAGGGTTGTGCGCAGGAGGATGGATGTGTTGGAAATGAGATGTTCGAGGACAATGTGTGGTGTGAGGTGGTTTGATCGAGTAAGTAACGTAAGGGTAAGAGAGATGTGTGGAAATAAAAATAGCGTGGTTGAGAGAGCAGAAGAGGGTGTTTTGAAATGGTTTGGGCACATGGAGAGAATGAGTGAGGAAAGATTGACCAAGAAGATATATGTGTCGGAGGTGGAGGGAACGAGGAGAAGTGGGAGACCAAATTGGAGGTGGAAAGATGGGAGTGAAAAAGATTTTGTGTGATCGGGGCCTGAACATGCAGGAGGGTGAAATGAGGGCAAGGAATAGAGTGAATTGGATCGATGTGGTATACCGGGGTTGACGTGCTGTCAGTGGATTGAATCAGGGCATGTGAAGCGTCTGGGGTAAACCATGGAAAGCTATGTAGGTATGTATATTTGCGTGTGTGGATGTATGTATATATATGTGTATGGGGGTGGGTTGGGCCATTCTTTCGTCTGTTTCCTTGTGCTACCTCGCAAACGCGGGAGAACGGCAAAAAAAAAAATATATATATATATATATATATATATATATATATATATATATATATATATATATATATATATATATATACGTTGAAATGTATAGGTGTGTATATGTGCGTGTGTGGACGTGTATGTATATATTGGGTAACAGAAGTGTAAAGCTTTCTTCCTGTGACACACAAATAGCAATCTTGCAGAAATAAGTAATTACATGCATGCATCCCATTTTCTGTATCACTGCCAGAATCTGTCTCAGGAACAGCAATCTTGAAATGCAATTTGCTCAAAGCTGGAAAGAAAAATAAAACTGAATTAGGCTTATGAAATCTGACAGAAGAAGATGGATTCCAAATGACAGAATTCCAAGATCTTCCGCACCCTTCAGCCAAAAGATGTGTGTATTATCCTCTCTTAATTCACAGGGCAATGACCGACACTTTCTCAAATTACATCTCAAGTGATTACCAATCTCCCTATCAATTGATAGTGATAAATGCTGTCCCTCCTTATTTATTAAATACACTCATGCTTTTTTAAGTGTTCATAAGAGTTTCAGTTTGTTAAATTTTGGTTCCTACCTCTTATTCTTAACTTTGATTATCCCTAAGGATGTTTATCTGGTAATTAGATATTAAAGGAAATACCACTCTCTCTCTCTTTCGCATTGTATTTCATCATGATAAACCCTTTCCTAAACTGTTTAGCCTATACCTAAGCTGTTTATCCCTTACCTATGCCACTTTTTTCCCCATATCATGAAAATCTTGAAAATTCAGTCCTTAACCATCCAGATCATTAAAATCTGGCCTTTCAAGATATGCCCCATTTTCAAACTGACTCTTTGAATTTGTAAAATTGGACCTTATTAAATTTTGATACCCTAAAATCCAGATATTAAAATTCCAAAATTTTATTATTCATACTGGTTAAATACAAGCAGTTTTCATGAGTACTTTTTTCTAAATATATATTTCTTGAAGCAGTCTTCATATCTTGCAATATTTAATTCATATAATATACCATATGAGAGATATCAGTGCTCTCTAAAATGCCCAAGATGTTCAGAGGATATCTAATTCCATCAGAATATATGTTGATATATAAAATAACAACAGAATATATTTTAAACTATGTAATTTTCAGAAATGTCTGTCTGTATGTATACTTAAATCTCTGTGTTCCTATGATATGTATCTAAGATATGTATACGTTATATATATATATATATATATATATATATATATATATATATATATATATATATATATATATATATATATATATGTATATATATATATATATATATATATATATATATATATATATATATATATATATATATATATATATATATATATATATACCAGTCCTAGCATAAATCAGTTACGTTTCTGAGAACAGGACCTCAGACGCCAAAACCTGCAAACTGTAAATTCCAATTTATCCCTTTGTAAACTGTGTTATGTGTAAACGAATGTAAACCTTCAATATCCAGAGGATTTAGTTCAGTTGTATTTTTTCAATATCCAGAGGATTTTTAGTTCAGTTGTATTTTCAGTGACCAGTCTAATTTTAATTCTAGTTTATTGATTAATGATATTAATTAGATAATTTTAGAATACTTCATTTATTTAGAGTAAATCTTGTATCAGTTTCTCTTAGTATTTTAGAAAGTAGTACTTATGTTTTTCTATTTATCAGAATTCTTTTATTATATTATTATTGTTTAGAAAGGTTTTCGAATTTTAGAACATTTTACATCTTTTAACATAATATTTACTGCCCATTAATTGACTTTTTCTTCTCTCCTTTCAGAACATCAATGGAAATAAGAGAAATTGCTGAAATGGAAACAGTATTATAAAGGTTTGATATGTTAATGGTGTAAATAAAAGGAAATAAAGACTTTTGTAATCAAAGTTCAAATAAAAGGTGTAGACTTAGGGCTTGTTCACATTGCATTTGTACGTCTGTCGATTCAGAACTTTGTATAACAAAATAGGTGTCGAATGAGCTATTATAATAGGGGAATCCAATTCCACTGGAGTGTCTGGCTCACTCACTGTTCTGATGCTATAACTATTCACATATTGATGCTCATGTAGTCTGTTTTACATATTGTCAGTATTATTAGGTGATTGAACCCGCCCGTAGGTTCACAAATGCTGTTCTTTGATGCTGTTTGTGGTCTCTCAAAACCATCCTGTACATAATACATTTGAGTGATAGTCATTTGTTTTGGGTAGTCTTTTTACAAAAAGCTGCTGAGTACTATTCGGGCAGTTGTGCACAGTAGGATCGTTCACTGGGGATCTGACCGCCATGCTTCACAAGGCTGAAATCTAATCAGGTTGAAATATGAAGGAAGCTCTTAGGAGGATAAGACATATAGGTGCGACTGTCACACATAAAATGGATGCAAGGATATTATTCTGTTAACTTCACTGCTGTTTCTTGAAATTGTTAAGAGATGAATTTTAAAATCCTTGGTTCACAGATTGATGTTAAATCCCATTGACTTCATCAAATGGTGAACAAGATATTCAGCATATCTGAAGTTCCCCTTGTTTATATATGGTCTGATTTACCACTTACAGTCCATGGGGTTAACACCGTTAAAACTGATATACCAAAATGTGAATTTATCTTAATTTCATTACTGTGTAGAAACAAAATTTTCATAATGTGATCAAGTCTCCCCTTTTTACATGTTGCATAGTGACTAGGAATGATGTCATTAAAAAGAAGGATGGAATTTTTGTAATCTGGGAGGCCTGAAGATATCATCAGAGAACTCACATTCAGTAATTTGGAGAAGGATAAGATGGAGTTATACTTGAAGCATCATAGGAGTTTTTTCCCCCATAAATAGTTCCCCATTTTCTGGAATGAGGAAGACTACTGCAAAACCTTTTTTCATGGGATTTTCAAGCATTTCCAAGAACACTTCAGTAAGCATATGCAAGGAATAATGAGAAATTTCCAGACACCTATGACAGCATTCCAAGGGCTTTAATCCCAACCCTAAAAAGCTTTCTATGAAGGATATAAATCTCACCATTTAAATTCCAGCAAGCATGGTAGCAATCCATCACTTTTATGATGCCATCCAGGAGATAGAGAGAGGAATATGATAAAGCTTTACTTAGTCTTGATACTGCAGTTAGATTGTTATGCCTTCACTCATATTAGTTGGATTCTCATGCAAAAGGTACTCGTTTCCCACAAGATTTGTGACAGCAAAGAACCGTAATTCACTTCGATCATTCATCTATTCTTCCTACAAACCAGTTAGTGCAGATTGAAGGTCTGTCAACTAGATGTTCTTGCTTCCATACTGTTTTATCAATTTTTAGAAGGGTCAGACAGTTCATGTAGGAATTTGAGATGCACACTCAGAATTTTGAGGAAACTCCATAGATTTATGCATGTATGGAGCAAAGTTTAATGATTTATGGACGGATTAAGGCAAAGCTTCTAGTTAGACTTTGATTGATCAAGGAAGTACAAATCTGTTGAAATGAATGTTACAAAAGGTAGCTGCTTTGAATTAAAAATTACAGTAGAACCTTGAGCTTCCACAGTTTGGAAACATTCCAAGAAAGTGTTTTGGGCTATTTTTGATTTTAATAGAACTTTTAATTGCAGCACCCAAAGTGATATGTCTCCAGTTTTCCAGGAAAAGTTAAGGAAATGATTTGAGTAGGGTCTTTGAAGTGATTGTGCTAATAGAAATGTTAAAGGAATTAGACCACCCTGGAAGGAACCTTTGCCCAATTTTGTCCATCAGAGGTTCCACTGGTATGAAGTATGAGCTGTACAAAGAAATTTCACCTATACTTATAAGACTTAACAGAAGAGGACTATAGGTGGCAGTAGGTCTCATGAAGCATTTTAGTAGTCATGTGAATTAAACAAGACCTCTCAGAGCATCTAGTTGCTGTAGTTGCAGGTGTTGCTGAAGGCATCTGATGTTCCCAGGAGAGCTTCCAGATACTGATTAACTTAAAAGTGACAATATAGGAAACAGACCCTATGTGGAGAGCTTTTAAGAGAGTTTCTAGATATTATATTACAAGAAGCGATCCAAGAATGAAGCACTTGAAGAGCTTCCAAGAAAGTTTTGACTTTTATCATTTTAAAAGAAACTTGGGAGAAATACTCTAAAATGGAGTATTCATGAGAGCTTCCAGTCCTTAATCATGTTGGAATAAGCATTCCAGGAAGTAAGTAGACCAAATGAATTTTCAAGAAAGCTTTCAGATTATGCACAAAAAGTGTAAATAGAAAGACACCACGGAAAGCATCTAGAGAGCTTCTGGTTTGTATCCACCAGAGGAGAGAGGGTTACAGAAAGGAAAAACTTAAAATATAATGCTTTCCAGAAAGTTTTTGGATACAGTTACTGTTGAATCATTTTAGAATCGCCCAAAGAAAAGCTTTTAGAAGTTTCACGTTAGGGATGATATGACAAGAAGCATTTCAGTAGGTGTACTCTCAATAGGTAAAAGTTTTCAGGGGAACTAACAGACCGTGAATGTGTTACAAGAAGCATTCAGAGAGATGGACACTCCAAGGATATCTTATAGGAGGGCTTCCAGATAGTGATTTATGTTACAAGAAGCATTCCAGAAAACAGACATTCCAAGATCTGGAGAGCTTCCAGGCTGTGATTGACTTCGAAGAAGTGTTCTATTAGATCAACAATCCCAGAGCTTCCAGAGAGAATTGTATCACAAGAACTGTTCCTGGAGTGAAGCATTGCAGGCTAGAACCTTGCATATATCCCCAAATACTGTAGAGGTATATGGAACTTGAAGATTAGTTCAACAACAGCAAGGAAGCACTAGAGGTTTGTATTTTAATGCCTACATTCAAAATGAGTTTCATTTCATTGTATTCATCAATCTTACAGTAAGATGAAGCATACAGATTAATACGTACCACATGATTGAATGTAGTGCTTGAAAATGGTGTCATTCGAAGAGCAAGAAGATGATAAAACAAGTTCAGTAATATCAGTACCCTATATTTCAAATGAGATAACCCATAAGAAATTACTTTCTTTGGAATAAGCTGGAAATCCCAAGAAAAAAATCACAAGATCATGGGTTATCCTTAGGAGATTGCTACTAATATAATCACTTCAAATAATCAAACCATCAAATTCATCCCACACACTTAATTGGATGTAATGCTGTGTTGATTTAATCATACCAGGGCAGTCCATGTAAAATCCTACAGTGATTCTGCCACTATTTATATTACTGTTGTCCCATTATAATCTTGAATTATTGTTTAAACTTACTATATAATGGCACAGTTTATCCAGGGTATTTATATATATATATATTTATCCAAGGTAATTTCACATTAATCTAAAAATGTATTATCTCAACCAGATATCTTGATAACCTTGCTTGAATATCATAATACTCCACAGTAATCCCCATAATGATTCCATGAAATGAATGATCTCATTATAATCTCAGTTTGGCAGTATTTTAATAACTCATTTGCATGTCATGAATTCCATTGTAATCCCTCTGAGATCTTTCAAAAGCTTCCTTGTAATTGCATCAAAATTGTACTTACTTCCAACAGTGAATCATATCTGGGTCCATCGACTCACCTGCCTTGCTGTGGTTCCTTAACAGCTTGACAGGGAATCCACCAGAATCCTTGAAGACGGTAGGGCTTTGCAACCCATTCGATGGGTAAAACCAGTTCTTGGTTAAGAATTTTCTGTCATGGGTCAGTGCTCACTGGTAATTGATTCCCTCTTCTCCATAATTACTGAAGTGTAGAGGATATTTGATGTATGCTATTAATTTAGAAATGTAAGCTGTTCATATAGTGTCACAGAACTTGATTTTTATCCTTTTTCATGGTAATTTAAGGGTTTAAAAATTATACTAGTGACATTTCCAAATATCCCAAAGGTACTTAATAAATTCTATAAGGTCATTTGAATATTGAGACATAACTGTAAGCCTCTTTCATAAACGTAAGGGTGTGGAAAAGAAACGTATGTTTGACAGTGGGCACCTTGGTCTCGTTGCTTGCTCTGCCCAGTTGAGGAGCTACCCTGTAGTACAGCCAGCAGCTTCGTTCATTTAGTTTTTGAATTTTTTCTTTTCCTTTTTCCCTATGTATTTTTTGGGCTTGATAACAATCACTAACAGTTGTTTCTTCTCTTTCTTTGTCTGGTTCGCACCATCGCCCGACGCTTCTCACTTGTTCCTCCTGGTGTAGTGCATAAACACTATAGAGTACACGTAAGCATCTGGGACAGGTGAACAGGCTACATACTAAACAGCGTCATCGTCCAGGGTCATCTCTCTTTGCAAGGGGTAACAGACAGAGATTGATTGTCATTTCACATTCTGACAAAGTAAAGGGGAGGGAAGACAGATGTCCTACCATGATAAAGTTAGAATCCAGATTTAAGCACTATACCGGAAGGGAATAATTCTTTAATTAACCCCTGGAGCACGACGATGCAATCCTTAAGTAGTACGACGGTACAACCCTTTCGTACCGTGGTACTCAAGGGTGGTACCGTCGCGCTGCAGTGGTTGACAAGTTTCTTTTCATCTTGTGTGTGCTTCAGCCATATGTGCGAGCGGCGCCGCCTTGCTGTAGGGGTCCTAGCTGTTCTCACGAACCCCGTCGACGTCATCGCCTACCAGGTCACTCTGGGTCAACCACAGCAGCAGGTCAGGCCATGGTCATGGAGATGGAGAAGTGCTGGACACTTCTGTAACAGCCCTCATATACCCAGGACACAGGTTCGATGTTGCTTAGGGGACTTGGTTGCCATAAAGTAGTTGGCTGTGCTATAACCTGGGACCCAAGAACAATATACAGGGGGAGACACCCTTAGTTAATAGAAAATTGTATCAACTTGAAACATATATGTGTAAAGATCTCTTAAACATTTAAGCTCTTGTTCTCTTCCAACCTTCTTCTTTTCATGTACTTCTTTCCTCCCAATCTTTTTCCTTTTAATAATGTGTTGCATCTCAGTGCTTTGCAATAGGTTTACTCTGTACCTTGTACCTACTGCCTTTCCATTTCTGCATCAGTGTGTTTCTCTCTCTCTTTCATTTGTATTTATTTTTGCTTGCTTGCTTACCAGTTTCCTCCTGTTTCCCTTGTTTAACAAAGTTAATGACCCCCCCCCATACGCACAAATATATCATCAAAATTTGATCCCTTACCACAGATTTACAAGACCCTGATCCCTGAAATCTGGCACCATAGATTAGGATTATTGTAGAAAAGCCCAAAACTAAAAATTGGAACTTCAAGAAGCAGATTTTTAGAGTATATACTTCCCACGTATTCCCTGCGTGTCTTAGAAGGCGACTAAAAGGGGAGGGAGCGTGGGGCTGGAAATCCTCCCCTCTTGTTTTTTTTTTTTATTTTCCAAAAGAAGGAACAGAGAAGGGGGCCAGGTGAGGATATTCCCTCAGAGGCCCAGTCCTCTGTTCTTAACGCTACCTTGCTAAGGCGAATAGTTTGAAAGAAAGAAAGATATATATATATATCTTTTTTTCTTTCTTTTAAACTATTCGCCATTTCCCGCGTTAGCGAGGTAGCGTTAAGAACAGAGGACTGGGCCCTTTTTGGAATATGCTCACCTGGCCCACTCTGTTCCTTCTTTTAAAAAAAAAAAAAAAAAAAAAAAAAAAAAAAAAAAAGAGAGAGAGAGAGGGGAGGATTTCCAGCCCCCCACTCCCTCCCCTTTTAGTCGCCTTCTACGACACGCAGGGAATACGTGGGAAGTATTCTTCATCCCCTATCCCCAGGGATAGTATATATATATATATATATATATATATATATATATATATATTTTTTTTTTTTTTTTTTTTTTAACTGTCTTCCTCCACAATCAAGAGTCCAACAATCCAGATCACCAAGATTTGTGGAAGGATATTCCTTATGCGTGAAATCCTAGTGTATTACATTAGTTACATTTACCATACCCTCTGACACATGGGCCTCTTAACACCCACATGCATAGCACGGGGGTGTTTAACATCAGGACATCCAACACCACATCTAATAATGAACCTGTGACCCTTGGAGCACTTAAATTTCCAACTCTTGAAGTCTAATACTCGGGCCTAGAGCACAAAAATCATAGCATTTGTACTTTTAGTGCCTTTAACATTGTACTTTTAGTACCTCATCTCAAACATGGCACCTTTTAATTCTGAAACTGATGCTAGAAATCTAATGTTCTACCTCTAAAACCAGACGAGTTAAACATGCAGTCTAAAGCAACATAATTCTGACACTTGAATTTTTATAATGTACACCTAACACCATGTAACACCTGGATTTTAACAGTATACCTCTTCAAATATTAGACCCTAACTTTTTACCTATTTGCACTGACTTTTACATGACATCCCAAACATTGAACTCCTAGCAACGGATATGTATCACCAAACTTTTTAACACTACCCCTTTCACTGTTCTCATAACACCATATCTCCCAGGACACCAGAGCACGAACACCATACCCTCCTAACACCAGAGCCCTGACCTCTGCAGTTGACCCCTGACCTCCCCTGGCTGGCTGATGTCTTCTCCGGGTCAAGACGAAAATGGGAAATGAAAACGCTTGTAAAATAGTAGATTAAAACCGTACATGTCCGAGCTAGCTAGCGAAATACTGGTAATTCAACCGATTTCTGTGTGTGTGTTTGTGTGTGCATATGTGTGTGTATGAGTTTGGGGTTGTTTGCGTGTGTGTTTGTGTAGATGAGTGTGTGTCTGTTTGTCTTTTTATAAGTGTTGCTAAACCATTCAACTGAGGAGCTTAAGGCTTCCAGTTGTGAGGAGTATTTGCAGTTGTTTTTTTCAAATTCTGTGTGAATTTTGTTCCCTTCTTTTATAACTAAAAGACATTGATATTCATTAGATATATCTGCTTCCAGTGCTGTCCCGCTCACTAGAATGGATGTCCTCACTGATGCACACAGTACAGAAACACTTTAATAAAAAGTTTCCTTGGGAGGCAGTTTGAAATCTCAAGTGCTTCAGAAACCTGTGAGTTTATATCTTTTTGGATGACTAATTTGATTAGGTTCAATATATTTTTAATTTGAAAGAGGTATTTCATCATCTCTGTGCTGTAGCTACAATAGATACATATGCACATGGGTAAAACTTCAAGAAATGATGTTTGTTCTAAGAAAATTTAATCAAAACACTTTTACATTAAATGAAACATTTCTGGTCAGACATTACATTAAACAAGACACACCTTCATTAACACCAAAATGAGCTGCGTACTTTTTTTCTAGACGTGTCTAGTGAAATATAAAAATGTTGCAAAACATTACTCTGTAAATATGGGTTACAGGCTTTGAAGATTTCATAATGGTTCACATTAAATGAATTAGGAATAAAAGTCTCTCTTTTTCAGTTCTGTGTAACAATATTCATCAGTTACAGGCTTCATTACTTTATTATTATAACTGTATGAAGATCAAAATTCATCAAGCTCTATGACTGACAGGCTTTGAAACTTCTGAATTTATTTCAGATGATATGATATATGGGGTCAGCTTGTATTATTTATGAGAGATGGACAAACATTTTTTTCAGTCTAATTGATTGTACTAAACAGAATGTTTATTAATAAGTTTGTTGCTAATGAGTCATCACATCTTTTTGGTTCTATGATTAAAACTGAATTGCAAAATAACAATAACTACTGGAATGAAAATGGTGTTCATTAACTGAACATGAAGGTGATCATCAAAGTATGCATATGTCAATTTTTATATCGGGAGCTGTTGACTCGGTGCATCATACATAACAGCTACAGGATGGATGTGAGTGAATGCAGACTTTGTTTGTCTGTTCCTGGCACTACCTTGTTTACGTGGGAAATGGTGATCACGTATGAATTTTCTTTTTCATACTTGAACGTCATTTCCTGCGTTAGTGAGGTAGCACCGGGAACAGTCAAAGAAATACCGCATCAGCTCACATCCACTCTCTTGCAGTCATGTAATGCATCAAAACCACACCTCCCTATCCACAACCAGACCCATCAGACCTTTCCATGGTTCACCCAGGGAACTTTACATACCCTTGGTTCAGTCTGTTGACAGCATTTCAAATATATATATATATATATATATATATATATATACAGTAGGGTTGTGATATTGCACAAGATAGATACTAAAACAATGTCCGCTCAGAAGAATATCACAATCTCTCATGACACCCATTTCCATGTAAAGAAAGGGTTAGGAGCTGTGGAAGAAAAAGAAAATCTAATCCAAATGCTATGGGAATGATGTACCAAATAATACTCAATACCTTAACCAGGCAATGAAAATAATACAAAGGACATGCAGAAAATGATAGACAAGTATCTTCCTGTTTGTCACATCCACATTCCTTTGGGACAATAGGATAGGTTAAGGAAGGTTTTGTTGTATATTCTTTCTGAGTCAGTAGATTAGTTCATACATTAGGTGAGAAAGTAGTAAAGAGATTTGCATCAAAAAATACCTGTGGATTATAAATAAAACACTATTTAATATATCGTTCTCCGAAAAAATTAGATTATATCACATATGATCACTAGCCTCATTTTGCCTTGCCTATCTGAATTGCAAATGTTTTACTGTACCACCCATATTTACTTTATTTTAATATGCATGAATTGGTTATTTACATACTAAAATGAAATGTGTAGAAAAACATATGTAGAATACAATTTACTACATCATTCAGTGGGTAAGGAGTGCATTCGATATATGCTTGACTTTATTAAAAAAGAAATACATATATTGTTTGTGAAGGATATTTGTGCATACCTATATGAAAATTCATAATTTGTGTAGTAATGGTGAAGACATTACTTAATGGAGGTGGTGGTAGTTAATGAAAATATGATTATTGCAATACTCATATAGATTATATCAGAATTAATTTTTTACTGAATCACTTCAAATTTTCACTAATTTTACTCAAATATATTTTTGGACAAAATGCTCATTTTCTTTGGTTGACTTATTGCTTGGTAGTGTGAAGGAAGGGTACAACAGGACAACCACCCTCCAGCCAGCAGCAAGTAATGAGACTTCCAGATATAAGAATTGAAATAAGTGTATTAGCTTGTTGAAGTAAATATTAATTGGTTAATTACCATTTCCACTTTATACATAACAAAGATTGCTGCTGTGATAAGTGTGTAACCCAAAAGCAGGTTTATGTGGTGTTTTGTTTCAAAACTGAGAAATATCATTTGTTTCAGTATCTCACACACACACACACACACATAAATGGGTTCCTGAAACACTTCAGAATTCTGAATTGATAACACACAAATTCGTCGTTCCTTTGTTTTTCTCACCTCAATCATCACTTGTTTCACTTCCTCCCATGTAGAAGGGATGGATGAACAAATTATGATGTCAGAGGTATTTCCCGGGATGTTTTGGCTACAAACTCATCCCATTAGTCTTAAGAAAAATAATGTTAAATGTAAGACAGTTGTGTCAACAATAAGATTGTTTATGTTTCATGTGTATTCTGTAAATGCCTAAGCTTTTGAAGCCCTACTTCACTCATTAAGCTATCCCAGTATTTTTTATCTTTATATTTATTCAATTCTTGGTTAATCTGATAATGTGATTATCATGATATTTAATAAATTGTGGTGTTTATAATTATGTACGAATTAGTGTAAGTTGGAACGAGAGTGAAGGACAACATCGGAGAGAATTTATTTGAAATTTGCTCAAGGAGAATTTTCAATCTTACTGAAAATTTTTCTACAATAGGAAAAGAAGCTCAGGGTTGAAATTTGATTTAGATTAAATTTGAAAAAAAAATTCAAACAAGAAACATTCTCAGATGAAATATATCTATTTATAATTGAAGTGCTTGTAAATAAGCTAAACCATATTCAAATTCATTTTTTTGGTGTGCAACTGGACTTAACAGGTAACTCTCCAGCATGAATTCCGTCACCCAGACTGTATTTCAATAAAAGCCTTATTGTGTGAAAAGTCATAATTTTTTAGTTTAGAATTAAGAACTGTAATGTATGTAAAGTGGACACAGAACCAAACACCAAATCATTTCAGAAAAGGATTTAAGAATATCAAGGAAAGATATGGTAATTACCTCTGCTGTTTTTTAATTCCATGACATGTTCTAGAGCTCCAGTGATACCACTTACAAATATAAGAGTGTCCTTTTGCTGTTCATTTACAATTTTGGTAGTCACTGTTGAATATAAAAATGAATGCTCATAGATGCTGGATTTTTCTTTTCTTGGCAATTCAGTACTGATAATTGCCAAATGTTCTTTTAAGGTTAAGGGTGAGATCAGGCTGCCAGATCTAGAAAAACTATGATAATTTACTTTGGAACTGATAATAATTTTACAGTTATGTGGCTGGAACATTATCTTCTGTAAAGATACAAATTTATTTTACAATGCTCTCCTGATCTTGCCCTGTAATATTAAGGAATCATACTTTTTTATTTGGTTCATTACAAGGTTGTGCCAAACAATTTAAACAACTCATCAAGACAAATAAGAATGATGGGTCTGTCTACTCGTCTGGTTAAGCACAATTTGATAAGGTGATTCAACATGAATTAATTTACTTCACACCAGTATTGTCTTTATTTCTAATTAGTGTATCTTGGTATCATTTATGATAAATTAAGAGCACATGAAGACTTAAGTTGTCAACTAGTGGTATTCTATGTACATATATATGGCCGTCAAGAGGCAGGTCTTTCTATCATTTCATCAAGAGAATGGTTCTCATTAGAGAAAACTGTTCTCACATCACATCTCGCACTAAACTAATTCCTGTTCTCATTTGAGAATACTTGTGCTATATAAATTTTGTACAGTCAGTATTAAGGGTTATATTGTAGAGAATAATATTCAAAATCTCACTTTGATTCGGGTTATCTGGACAGCTAGATTCTACTTTGACCATTCAGATCATTCTATTCTGTGATGTTTTGAGGTGCCTCCAACTGCGTAAAGAGGGCAAGTGAAATCCAGACAGTGAAATTTTGATCACCAGTGTTCAAAAGTTAATCATAAAATGTAAGTGGTTCAAAATATTGGTTAAAGGGATTCAGGACTTCACTTTCATGTATTGAATAAGAAATGGAATTGTGAACTGTAATCACACATCCTGTGAAGTAATGTAAACTAATACTGTGTTTGAGTATTGGTGTATCATTGACATATTCCAACAATACCCAAATTTTCATAAACTGAATATTTAGAGAATATTCATATTTAAAAAATGTATTTGGGTGTTTTTATATCCAAATAATATCCAAATATATGGTGATAATTCAAGTATCTTTTGATTATTGCAGTATCTGTGTACTAAAACTTTCAAACAATCTTGAGAATATTTGAATACTTCAGGAGTTAGGATACCTATTTAAAAGACTACCTCTGCAATATCTGAAGAAAGAATATCTGAGATGTATCCAAATATCAGTAACCAATTACTTGCAGAATATCCAAATAACCGTAGACTTACTCCCTGATGACCCGAATGTTATTGAATAAGTTAAGACAATAATATACTTTTTATATTAATATTATAGGTGAACCCCTTCAAGTGTGATGCCATACGTGCATATACATATACATTGCATGTATGAAGCTATGAATACATATATGTATATCTGCGTATGTATACCTATAAATACATGTATGTACATCCGTTTGTGTATAACTATGAATACATGTATGTATACATGCATATATACCAAAGAATATATGTATACCTGTATATTCATATATGTACATGTATATATATCTGTGAATTTATACCTGTAATTACATATGTATTTATGAATATAAATTCAAGTATGTATATGTGTATGTATACTTATATGACATGTATGTATGCCTATAGATACATATATGCATACCTATAAATGCATGCCTGCATACCTGTATGTCAGTCCATAAAAGAACATATATGTATGCCTTTGCGCATGCCCGTAAATACATGTATGTATGTCTAAGTATACATATGAATACATGTATGTGCTGGGTGTACGAGGCAAGGCCTTCCACTCCCTTGCACCTGAGTCTTATATTATATCATGTGTACCAAAGCAGCTTTGTTTATGTCTCTTTCTGCGGCGGTTGTGTGGTACAGAGGTGATCGAAAACGATCTTCTGTGGTACATTTTTCACGTCCAGCACTCATGTTGTATTTGATTATGTAATTACTTTAGTTAACTTGGCTGGACTGGTAAGAATTGTATCGCACCTGATTTTGTTTTAGTTGTTGTATCTTGAAATATATGGTAACTGGCAAATGGGATATATTCAAAAGACAATTTATAAATGAGTTTAATGTATTCAAGGATAATCTTCCTCACATAGATTATTTTTTCCCCATATGTCCCACATATTTATTTTTGCAAAAACCACATTGTTTTTCCCTTGATTTCTAAGAGAAACATACTTTTAAAAGACTGCCTGATATATAAATAACTTAGGAACATTTCTACTTAGGGCTTGTTTACACCTTCCTCCTTTTCCTCTCCGTTGAATGTTTCTACCTTCCTGTATCTTAGCGGCTTAAAGGAAAACTAAGACCTATATGAGTATATGAATATATATACCTTGTCCATATATAAATTGTTGTTGTGTGCTATGCTACGTGCTATCATCTTACTGTTCTTTGCATTGCTGACCATTTCCTAAATTGGTATCAAGTATTTATTGTTCTGGTTGTCGAAGCAGACATTTACTGACCTACGATTTTCACTTTTAATAATGGTAAATAGAAGGCATCCAGGTAAAGAATTATAAAATGTTTACTTTTACCATTGTTTGATACCAGAAATTTTCATTTTTACAGATGGTGAATAAAATTCATCATAAAATTAATACCAAAAGATTTCCTGGTTATGTTTGTAGGATAAACATTTAGTTTAGGTGATTCATTTCATAGACAAAAACATAATGTTGAGTATTAAGTTATTGTTTAATGCCATTATATAGGAAGTTTATTAATGATTTTTTTTCCACAGACATACAAGAACCTACCTTGTGAACAATATTTTGTATTAGCAGATCTAAATCAAGGTATTTAATGTTATGAAAATTGCAATATGATCATTGACATGTATCAGCAATGTAAAATGTCCGTCTCCTTCAATACTATGTCTGTTTTTTTCTTCTTACTCTTTCTATTGCTATCTTCTGTCTCGTGATTACTTTGTCTTCGCCTTTCTTCTGAACATACAATAATATTTAGTATGGTTCTGTCTTTCCCTCCATTTTTCATGTCAATATCATTCACTCATTCTCTCTCTCTATCTGTCTCTCTCTCTCCTTCAACAACGAAACTTTCATGTTGTTATTGTTGTTATTTTCATAAAAGACATGTGATATTTATAAATAAACTTACAAGCAAACATTGATTTTTTGTCCTAAATTATCCTAGATCCCATCAGGCTTTACCGAACCTAACTGTATAGACCATGACTATAAAATTTACAGAAACTTTTCGTCAGATCAGGTATACTTTGAAACCACCATATACTCAAGGACTATCAAGCAAGAAAGAATGGCGTGATATTAATAGCATTACCTAGAATCTGTTCAGTTGTTTGCTCTAACATGAGTGTGCCCCTGTGATCAGTTGTCATCTGCTTTGTTAATGTTTGAATCTTCTTGGCCCTACAAAGGAAAAGCTGCATTATCTTTCAAAATGATGAAATCCAGTTACAGTCATCCAAGTTTCATTGATTTCCTACAGATTCTAAAAGGCAATTATATGACAACCTAAGCTAGCTGACCAAAATCAAACATATAATGTATCACCTATATCCAAGCCATGCTCTTGTTTAGACTGGGTATTTCCATGGGAAAATTTTCAGTTTAGCCTTCACTCCAAAAATGAATCTCCAAATGTTTAAGCACATTTGAAGAGTGAGCCATGCCCTGTTGTTATCTGTGCATGAATCCGTTACATTTTTTAAGGAATAATCATGTGGCTGTGAAGCCAGTGATTATCAAGGCCCTTAGTTCATGCCCACTTACACAAATGGTTATTCAATGCCTATCATTAACATGTATATAGGTGCTAGTTTGCAGGTACAGCAAAATGCTCCATACTTTTAAGGTTTACAAGTGTCAGTTGAAAATATGTTAAATCATTCTCTTACAAATTACAAGAGGATAGCAAATGTTATTGTTAAAGAAAATTAATACATTTTTATTCTATCTTCCAATCCAGTCTGTGTGTGTGTGTGTGTGTGTGTGTATATATATATATCTTTCTTTCATACTATTCGCCATTTCCCGCATCAGCGAGGTAGGGTTAAGAACAGAGGACTGGGCCTCTGAGGAAACATCCTCACCCAGCCCCCTCAGTCCCTTCCTTTGGAAAATTAAAAAAAAAAGACGAGAGGGGAGGATTTCCAGCCCCCCGCTCCCTTCCCTTTAAGTCACCTTCTACGACACGCAGGGAATACGTGGGAAGTATTCTTTCTCCCCTATCCCCAGGGATATATATATATATATATATATATATATATATATATATATATATATATATATATATATATATATATATATATGGCGTGCTGTCGGTGGGTTGGGTCGGGGCGTCTGGGGTAGGCCATGGAAAGTTGTGTGGGGCCTGGATGTGGAAAGGAAGCTGTGGTTTCGGGCATTACTGCGTGGCAGCTAGAGACTGAGTGTGAACGAATGGGGCCTTTGTTGTCTTTTCCTAGTGCTACCTCGCACACATGAGGGGGGAGGGGGAAGGTATTCCATGTGTGGCGAGGTGGCGATGGGAGTGAATGGGGGCAGACAGTGTGAATTGTGTGCATGGGTATATATGTATGTGTCTGTGTTATGTATATATATGTGTACGTTGAGATGTATAGGTATGTATACTTGCGTGTGTGGACGTGTGTGTGTATACATTGTGTATGGGGGTGGGTTGGGCCATTTCTTTCGTCTGTTTCCTTGCGCTACCTCGCAAACGAGGGAGACAGCAACAAAGCAAAATAAAAAAAAAATATATATATATATATTTAATTATTTTGCTTTGTCGCTGTCTCCTACGTTAGCGAGGTAGCACAAGGAAACAGACGAAAGAATGGCCCAACCCACCCACATACACATGTATACACATACACAGCACATATACATACCTATACATCTCAATATATACATATATATACACACACAGACATATACATATATACCCATGTACATAATTCATACTGTCTGCCTTTATTCATTCCCATCGCCACCCCGCCACACATGGAATAACAACACCCTCCCCCTCATGTGTGCGAGGTAGCGCTAGGAAAAGACAACAAAGGCTACATTCGTTCACACTCAGTCTAGCTGTCATGTAATAATGCACTGAAACCACAGCTCCCCTTCCACATCCAGGCCCCACAGAACTTTCCATGGTTTACCCCAGACGCTTCACATGCCCTGGTTCAATCCATTGACAGCATGTCGACCCCGGTATACCACATATATATTATTTATTTATTTATTTATTTTGCTTTGTCGCTGTCTCCCGCGTTAGCGAGGTAGCACAAGGAAACAGACAAAAGAATGGCCCAACACGCCCACATACACATGTATATACATACACGTCCACACACGCAAATATACATACCTATACATCTCAATGTACACATATACATACACACAGACATATACATATATACACATGTACATAATTCATAGTCTGCCTTTATTTGTTCCCATCGCCACCCCGCCACACATGGAATAACAACCCCCTCCCTCCTCATGTGTGTGAGTTAGCGCTAGGAAAAGACACCAAAGGCCCCATTCGTTCACACTCAGTCTCTAGCTGTCATGTAATAATGCACCGAAACCACAGCTCCCTTTCCACATCCAGACCCCACACAACCTTCCATGGTTTACCCCAGACGCTTCACATGCCCTAGGTTCAATCCACGGACAGCATGTCGACCCCGGTATACCACATCGTTCCAATTCACTCTATTCCTTGCCGCCTTTCACCCTCCTGCATGTTCAGGCCCCAATCACTCAAAATCTTTTTCACTCCATCTTTCCACCTCCAATTTGGTCTCCCACTTCTCCTCGTTCCCTTCACCTCTGACACATATATCCTCTTGGTCAATCTTTCCTCACTCATTCTCTCCATGTGACCAAACCATTTCAAAACACCCTCTTCTGCTCTCTCAACCACACTCTTTTTATTTCCACACATCTCTCTTACCCTTACATTACTTACTTGATCAAACCACCTCACACCACATATTGTCCTCAAACATCTCATTTCCAGCACATCCACTCTCCTGCGCACAACTCTATCCATAGCCCACGCCTCGCAACCATACAACATTGTTGGAACCACTATTCCTTCAAACATACCCATTTTTGCTTTCCGAGATAATGTTCTCGACTTCCAAACATTCTTCAAGGCTCCCAGAATTTTCGCCCCCTCCCCCACCCTATGATCCACTTCCGCTTTCAGGGTTCCATCCATATGGGTTCCATCCATATGGATGGGGTTGCATTTACCCCGGTATACCACATCGATCCAATTCACTCTATTCCTTGCACGCCTTTCACCCTCCTGCATGTTCAGGCCCCGATCACTCAAAATCTTTTTCACTCCATCTTTCCACCTCCAATTTGGTCTCCCTCTTCTCGTTCCCTCCACCTCCGACACATATATCCTCTTGGTCAATCTTTCCTCACTCATTCTCTCCATGTGCCCAAACCATTTCATAACACCCTCTTCTGCTCTCTCAACCACGCTCTTTTTATTTCCACACATCTCCTACCCTTACGTTACTCACTCGATCAAACCACCTCACACCACACATTGTCCTCAAACATCTCATTTCCAGCACATCCATCCTCCTGCGCACAACTCTGTCCATAGCCCACGCCTCGCAACCATACAACATTGTTGGAACCACTATTCCTTCAAACATACCCATTTTTGCTTTACGAGATAATGTTCTCGACCTCCACACATTCTTCAATGCTCCCAGGATTTTCGCCCCCTCCCCCACCCTATGATCCACTTCTGCTTCCATGGTTCCATCCGCTGCCAGATCCACTCCCAGATATCTAAAACACTTCACTTCCTCCAGTTTTTCTCCATTCAAACTCACCTCCCAATTGACTTGACCCTCAACCCTACTGTACCTAATAACCTTGCTCTTATTCACATTTACTCTTAACTTTCTTCTTCCACACACTTTTCCAAACTCAGTCACCAGCTTCTGCAGTTTCTCACATGAATCAGCCACCAGCGCTGTATATATATATATATATATATATATATATATATATATATATATATATATATATATTTTTTTTTTTTTTTTTTTTTTTTTTTTTATACTTTGTCGCTGTCTCCCGTGTTTGCGAGGTAGCGCAAGGAAACAGACGAAAGAAATGGCCCAACCCCCCCCCCCCATACACATGTACATACACACGTCCACACACGCAAATATACATACCTACACAGCTTTCCATGGTTTACCCCAGACGCTTCACATGCCTTGCTTCAATCCACTGACAGCACGTCAACCCCTGTATACCACATGACTCCAATTCACTCTATTTCTTGCCCTCCTTTCACCCTCCTGCATGTTCAGGCCCCGATCACACAAAATCTTTTTCACTCCATCTTTCCACCTCCAATTTGGTCTCCCTCTTCTCCTCGTTCCCTCCACCTCCGACACATATATCCTCTTGGTCAATCTCTCCTCACTCATTCTCTCCATGTGCCCAAACCATTTCAAAACACCCTCTTCTGCTCTCTCAACCACGCTCTTTTTATTTCCACACATCTCTCTTACCCTTACGTTACTTACTCGATCAAACCACCTCACACCACACATTGTCCTCAAACATCTCATTTCCAGCACATCCATCCTCCTGCGCACATCTCTATCCATAGCCCACGCCTCGCAACCATACAACATTGTTGGAACCACTATTCCCTCAAACATACCCATTTTTGCTTTCCGAGATAATGTTCTCGACTTCCACACATTTTTCAAGGCTCCCAAAATTTTCGCCCCCTCCCCCACCCTATGATCCACTTCCGCTTCCATGGTTCCATCCGCTGACAGATCCACTCCCAGATATCTAAAACACTTCACTTCCTCCAGTTTTTCTCCATTCAAACTCACCTCCCAATTGACTTGACCCTCACCCCTACTGTACCTAATAACCTTGCTCTTATTCACATTTACTCTCAACTTTCTTCTTCCACACACTTTACCAAACTCAGTCACCAGCTTCTGCAGTTTCTCACATGAATCAGCCACCAGCGCTGTATCATCATATATATATATTTATATTTATTTATTTATTATACTTTGTCGCTGTCTCCTGCGTTTGCGAGGTAGCGCAAGGAAACAGACGAAAGAAATGGCCCAACACCCCCCCATACACATGTATATACATACGTCCACACATGCAAATATACATACCTACACAGCTTTCCATGGTTTACCCCAGACACTTCACATGCCCTGCTTCAATCCACTGACAGCACGTCAACCCCGGTATACCACATTGCTCCAATTCACTCTATTCCTTGCCCTCCTTTCACCCTCCTGCATGTTCAGGCCCCGATCACACAAAATCTTTTTCACTCCATCTTTCCACCTCCAATTTGGTCTCCCTTTTCTCCTTGTTCCCTCCACCTCCGACACATATATCCTCTTGGTCAATCTTTCCTCACTCATCCTCTCCATGTGCCCAAACCACTTCAAAACACCCTCTTCTGCTCTCTCAACCACGCTCTTTTTATTTCCACACATCTCTCTTACCCTTACGTTACTCACTCGATCAAACCACCTCACACCACACATTGTCCTCAAACATCTCATTTCCAGCACATCCATCCTCCTGCGCACAACTCTATCCATAGCCCACGCCTCGCAACCATACAACATTGTTGAAACCACTATTCCTTCAAACATACCCATTTTTGCTTTACGAGATAATGTTCTAGACTTCCACACATTCTTCAAGGCCCCCAGGATTTTCGCCCCCTCCCCCACCCTATGATCCACTTCCGCTTCCATGGTTCCATCCGCTGCCAGATCCACTCCCAGATATCTAAAACACTTCACTTCCTCCAGTTTTTCTCCATTCAAACTCACCTCCCAATTGACTTGACCCTCAACCTTACTGTACCTAATAACCTTGCTCTTATTCACATTTACTCTTAACTTTCTTCTTCCACACACTTTTCCAAACTCAGTCACCAGCTTCTGCAGTTTCTCACATGAATCAGCCATATATATATATATATATATATATATATATATATATATATATATATATATATATTATCCCTGGGGATAGGGGATTAAGAATACTTCCCACGATAGCGAGGTAGCGTTAAGAACAGAGGACTGGGCCTTAGAGGGAATATCCTCACCTGGCCCCCTTCTCTGTTCCTTCCCTTTTAGTTGCGTTCTACGACACGCAGGGAATACATGGGAAGTATTCTTTCTCCCCTATCCCCAGGGATAATATATATATATATATATATATATATATATATATATATTTTTTTTTTTCTTTTTTTTTCAAACTATTCGCCATTTCCCGCGTTAGCGAGGTAGCGTTAAGAACAGAGGACTGGGCCATTGAGGGAATATCCTCACCTGGCCCCCTTCTCTGTTCCTTCTTTTGGAGAAAAAAAAAAAAAAAAAAAGACGGGAGGATTTCCAGCCCCCCGCTCCCTCCCCTTTTAGTCGCCTTCTACGACACGGAGGGAATACGTGGGAAGTATTCTTAATCTCCTATCCCCAGGGATAATATATATTTATATATATATATATATATATATATATATATATATATATATATATATATATATATATATTTTTTTTTTTTTATACTTTGTCGCTGTCTCCCGCGTTTGCGAGGTAGCGCAAGGAAACAGACGAAAGAAATGGCCCAACCCCCCCCATACACATGTACATACACACGTCCACACACGCAAATATACATACCTACACAGCTTTCCATGGTTTACCCCAGACGCTTCACATGCCTTGATTCAATCCACTGACAGCACGTCAACCCCTGTATACCACATCGCTCCAATTCACTCTATTCCTTGCCCTCCTTTCACCCTCCTGCATGTTCAGGCCCCGATCACACAAAATCCTTTTCACTCCATCTTTCCACCTCCAATTTGGTCTCCCTCTTCTCCTCGTTCCCTCCACCTCCGACACATATATCCTCTTGGTCAATCTTTCCTCACTCATTCTCTCCATGTGCCCAAACCATTTCAAAACACCCTCTTCTGCTCTCTCAACCACGCTCTTTTTATTTCCACACATCTCTCTTACCCTTACGTTACTTACTCGATCAAACCACCTCACACCACACATTGTCCTCAAACATCTCATTTCCAGCACATCCATCCTCCTGCGCACAACTCTATCCATAGCCCACGCCTCGCAACCATACAACATTGTTGGAACTACTATTCCTTCAAACATACCCATTTTTGCTTTCCGGGATAATGTTCTCGACTTCCACACATTTTTCAAGGCTCCCAAAATTTTCGCCCCCTCCCCCACCCTATGATCCACTTCCGCTTCCATGGTTCCATCCGCTGACAGATCCACTCCCAGATATCTAAAACACTTCACTTCCTCCAGCCTCTCACCATTCAAACTCACCTCCCAATTGACTTGACCCTCAACCCTACTGTACCTAATAACCTTGCTCTTATTGACATTTACTCTTAACTTTCTTCTTCCACACACTTTACCAAACTCCGTCACCAGCTTCTGCAGTTTCTCACATGAATATATATATATATATATATTTTTTTTTATTATACTTTGTCGCTGTCTCCCGCGTTTGCGAGGTAGCGCAAGGAAACAGACGAAAGAAATGGCCCAACCCCCCCCATACACATGTATATACATACGTCCACACACGCAAATATACATACCTACACAGCTTTCCATAGCTTACCCCAGACGCTTCACATGCCTTGATTCAATCCACTGACAGCACGTCAACCCCGGTATACCACATCGCTCCAATTCACTCTATTCCTTGCCCTCCTTTCACCCTCCTGCATGTTCAGGCCCCGATCACACAAAATCTTTTTCACTCCATCTTTCCACCTCCAATTTGGTCTCCCTCTTCTCCTTGTTCCCTCCACCTCCGACACATATATCCTCTTTGTCAATCTTTCCTCACTCATCCTCTCCATGTGCCCAAACCACTTCAAAACACCCTCTTCTGCTCTCTCAACCACGCTCTTTTTATTTCCACACATCTCTCTTACCCTTACGTTACTCACTCGATCAAACACCTCACACCACACATTGTCCTCAAACACCTCATTTCCAGCACATCCATCCTCCTGCGCACAACTCTATCCATAGCCCACGCCTCGCAACCATACAACATTGTTGGATCCACTATTCCTTCAAACATACCCATTTTTGCTTTCCGAGATAATGTTCTCGACTTCCACACATTCTTCAAGGCCCCCAGAATTTTCGCCCCCTCTCCCACCCTATGATCCACTTCCGCTTCCATGGTTCCATCCGCTGCCAGATCCACTCCCAGATATCTAAAACACTTCACTTCCTCCAGTTTTTCTCCATTCAAACTCACCTCCCAATTGACTTGACCCTCAACCCTACTGTACCTAATAACCTTGCTCTTATATATATATATATGTATATATATATATATATAAATATGTATATAGGTACAGTAGGGTTGAGGGTCAAGTCAATTGGGAGGTAAGTTTGAATGGAGAAAAACTGGAGGAAGTAAAGTGTTTTAGATATCTGGGAGTGGATCTGGCAGCGGATGGAACCATGAAAGCGGAAGTGGATCATAGGGTGGGGGAGGGGGCGAAAATTCTGGGAGCCTTGAAGAATGTTTGGAAGTCGAGAACATTATCTCAGAAAGCAAAAATGGGTATGTTTGAAGGAATAGTGGTTCCAACAATGTTGTATGGTTGCGAGGCGTGGGCTATGGATAGAGTTGTGCGCAGGAGGGTGGATGTGCTGGAAATGAGATGTTTGAGGACAATGAGTGGTGTGAGGTGGTTTGATCGAGTAAGTAACGTAAGGGTAAGAGAGATGTGGGGAAATAAAAAGAGCATGGTTGAGAGAGCAGAAGAGGGTGTTTTGAAATGGTTTGGGCACATGGAGAGAATGAGTGAGGAAAGATTGACCAAGAGGATATATGTGTCGGAGGTGGAGGGAACAAGAAGTGGGAGACCAAATTGGAGGTGGAAAGATGGAGTGAAAAAGATTTTGTGTGATTGGGGCCTGAACATGCAGGAGGGTGAAAGGAGGGCAAGGAATAGAGTGAATTGGATCGATGTGGTATACCGGGGTTGACGTGCTGTCAGTGGATTGAATCAGGGCATGTGAAGCGTCTGGGGTAAACCATGGAAAGCTGTGTAGGTATGTATATTTGCGTGTGTGGACGTATGTATATACATGTGTATTGGGGTGGGTTGGGCCATTTCTTTCGTCTGTTTCCTTGCGCTACCTCGCAAACGCGGGAGACAGAAAAAAAAAATATTATATATATATATATGTATATATATATATATATATATATATATATATATATATATATATATATATATATATATATATATATATTTTTTTATACTAATCGCCATTTCCCACATTAGCGAGGTAGCGTTACAAACAGAGGATGAGGACTGGGCCTTTGAGGGAATATCCTCACCTGGCCCCTTTCTCCGTTTCTTCTTTTGGAAAAAAAAAAAAAAATGAGGGGAGGATTTCCAGCCTCCCGCTCCCTTCCCTTTTAGTCGCCTTCTACGACACGCAGGGAATACTTGGGAAGTATTCTTTCTCCCCTATCCCCTATATATATATATTTCTTTTCTTTCATACTATTCGCCATTTCCCGCGTTAGCGAGGTAGCATTAAGAACAGAGGACTGGGCCTTTGAGGGAATATCCTCATCTGGCCCTTCTCTGTTCCTTCTTTGGGGAAAAAAAAAAAAAAAGGGGGAGGATTTCCAGCCCCTGCTCCCTTCCCTTTTGGTCGCCTTCTACGACACGCAGGGAATACGTGGGAAGTATTCTTTCTCCCCTATCCCCAGGGATAATATATATATATATATATATATATATATATATATATATATATATATATATATATATATACATATATATATTTTTCTTTTTTTTGCTGTCTCCCACGTTTGCGAGGTAGTGCAAGGAAACAGACGAAAGAAATGGCCCAACCCACCCCATACACATGTATATACATACACGTCCACACGCAAATATACATACCTATACATCTCAACGTACACATATATATACACACACAGACATATACATATATACACATGTACATAATTCATCCTGTCTGCCTTTATTTATTCCCATCGCCACCCATGGAATAACATCCCCCTCCCCCCTCATGTGTGCGAGGTAGTGCTAGGAAAAGACAACAAAGGCCCCATTCGTTCACACTCAGTCTCTAGCTGTCATGTAATAATGCACCGAAACCACAGCTCCCTTTCCACATCCAGGCCCCACACAACTTTCCATGGTTTACCCCAGACGCTTCACATGCCCTGATTCAACCCATTGACAGCATGTTGGCCCCGGTATACCACATCGATCCAATTCACTCTATTCCTTGCCTGCCTTTCACCCTCCTGCATGTTCAAGCCCTGATCACTCAAAATCTTTTTCACTCCATCTTTCCACCTCCAATTTGGTCTCCCACTTCTCGTTCCCTCCACCTCCGACACATATATCCTCTTGGTCAATCTCTCCTAACTCATTCTCTCCATGTGCCCAAACCATTTCAAAACACCCTCTTCTGCTCTCTCAACCACGCTCTTTTTATTTCCACACATCTCTCTTACCCTTACATTACTTACTCAATCAAACCACCTCACACCACATATTGTCCTCAAACATCTCATTTCCAGCACATCCACCCTACTGCGCACAACTCTATCCATAGCCCACGCCTCGCAACCATACAACATTGTTGGAACCACTATTCCTTCAAACATACCCATTTTTGCTTTCCGAGATAATGTTCTCGACTTCCAAACATTCTTCAAGGCTCCCAGGATTTTCGCCCCCTCCCCCACCCTATGATTCACTTCCGCTTCCATGGTTCCATCCACTGCCAGATCCACTCCCAGATATCTAAAACACTTTACTTCCTCCATTCAAACTTACCTCCCAATTGACTTGACCCTCAACCCTACGGTACCTAATAACCTTGCTCTTATTCACATTTACTCTTAACTTTCTTCTTTCACACACTTTACCAAACTCAGTCACCAGCTTCTGCAGTTTCTCACATGAATCAGCCACCAGCACTGTATCATCAGCGAACAACAACTGACTTACTTCCCAAGCTCTCTCATCCACAACAGACTGCATACCAGCCCCTCTTTCCAAAACTCTTGCATTCATCTCCCTAACAACCCCATCCATAAACAAATTAAACAACCATGGAGACATCACACACCCCTGCCGCAAACCTACATTCACTGAGAACCAATCACTTTCCTCTCTTCCTACACGTACACATGCCATACATCCTCTATAAAAACTTTTCACTGCTTCTAACAACTTGCCTCCCACAGCATATATTCTTAGTATCTTCCACTGAGCATCTCTATCAACTCTATCATATGCCTTCTCCAGATCCATAAATGCTACATACAAATCCATTTGCATTTCTAAGTATTTCTCACATACATTCTTCAAAGCAAACACCTGATCCACATATCCTTTACCACTTCTGAAACCACACTGCTCTTCCCCAATCTGATGCTCTGTACATGCCTTCACCCTCTTAATCAATACCCTCCCATATAATTTACCAGGAGTACTCAACAAACTTATACCTGTAATTTGAGCACTCACTCTTATCACCTTTGCCTTTGTACAATGGCACTATGCAAGCATTCCGCCAATCCTCAGGCACCTCACCATGAATCAAACATACATTAAATAACCTTACCAACCAATCAACAATACAGTCACCCCCTTTTTTGATAAATTCCACTGCAATACCATCCAAACCTGCTGCCTTGCCGGCTTTCATCTTCTGCAAAGCTTTTACTACCTCTTCTCTGTTTACCAAATCATTTTCCCTAACCCTCTCACTTTGCACACCACCTCTACCAAAACACCCTATATCTGCCACTCTATCATCAAACACATTCAACAAACCTTCAAAATACTCACTCCATCTCCTTATCACATCACCACTACTTGTTATCACCTCCCCATTAGCCCCCTTCACTGAAGTTCCCATTTGCTCCCTTGTCTTACGCACTTTATTTACCTCCTTCCAGAACATATTTTTATTCTCCCTAAAATTTAATGATACTCTCTCTCCCCAACTCTCATTTGCCCTCTTTTTCACTCTTGACCTCCTGCCTCTTTCTTTTATACATCTCCCACTCATTTGCATTTTTTTCCTGCAAAAATCATCCAAATGCCTCTCTCTTCTCTTTCACTACTAATCTTACTTCTTCATCCCACCACTCACTACCCTTTCTAATCAACCCACCTCCCACGCTTCTCATGCCACAAGCATCTTATGCGCAAGCCATCACTGCTTCCCTAAATACATCCCATTCCTCCCCCACTCCCCTTACCTCCTTTGTTCTCACCTTTTTCCATTCTGTACTCAGTCTTTCCTGGTACTTCCTCACACAAGTCTCCTTCCCAAGCTCACTTACTCTCACCACCCTCTTCACCCCAACATTCTCTCTTCTTTTCTGAAAACCCATACAAATCTTCACCTTCGCCTCCACAAGATAATGATCAGACATCCCTCCAGTTGCACCTCTCAGCACATTAACATCCAAAAGTCTCTCGCGCGCCTGTCAATTAACAGGTAATCCAATAACGCTCTCTGGCCATCTCTCCTACTTACATACGTATACTTATATATATCTCGCTTTTTAAACCAGGTGTTCCCAATCATCAGTCCTTTTTCAGCACATAAATCTACAGGCTCTTCACCATTTCCATTTACAACACTGAACACCCCATGTATACCAATTATTCCCTTAACTGCCACATTACTCACCTTTGCATTCAAATCACCCATCACTATAACCCGGTCTTGTGCATCAAAACCACTAACTCACTCATTCAGCTGCTCCCAAAACACTTGCCTCTCATGATCTTTCTTCTCATGCCCAGGTGCTTATGCACCAATAATCACCCATCTCTCTCCATCAACTTTCAGTTTTACTCATATTAATCTAGAATTTACTTTCTTACATTCTATCACATACTCCCACAACTCCTGTTTCAGGAGTAGTGCTACTCCTTCCGTTGCTCTTGTCCTCTCACTAACCCCTGACTTTACTCCCAAGACATTCCCAAACCACTCTTCCCCTTTACCCTTGAGCTTCGTTTCACTCAGAGTAAAAACATCCAGGTTCCTTTCCTCAAACATACTACCTATCTCTCCTTTTTTCACATCTTGGTTACATCCACACACATTTAGACACCCCCAATCTGGGCCTTCGAGGAGGATGAGCACTCCCCGCGTGACTCCTTCTGTTTCCCATTCTAGAAAGTTAATATTACAAGGAAGGGAGGATATCTGGCCCCCCGCTCCTGTCCCCTCTAGTCGCCTTCTACGACACGTGAGGAATGTGTGGGAAGTATTCTTTCTCCCCTATCCCCAGGGATTATATATATATATATATATAATTTGAATATCCCTGGGGATAGGGGAGATAGAATACTTCCCACGTATTCCCTGCGTGTCGTAGAAGGCGACTAAAAGGGGAGGGAGCGGGAGGCTGGAAATCCTCCCCTCTCTTTTTTTTTTCCAAAAGAAGAAACAGTGAAGGGGGCCAGGTGAGGATATTCCCTCAAAGGCCCAGTCCTCATCCTCTGTTCTTAACGCTACCTCACTAATGCGGGAAATGGCGATTAGTATAAAAAAAAAAAAAAAAAATATATATATATATATATATATATATATATATATATATATATATATATATATATATATATATATATATACATACACATATATATACACAGTCATATACATCAATTCATGTGTACCATAAATTACTGAAAATAAGGAAAATACTTTCATTAAATTAAAACATATGATGTAAATGCCTTACTTCGCCAAATGTTAAGCATCAAAAAATGAAGACAACCAGGACAGACTGATTCTCTTGAAATTACTGAACTTTATCTTGCTTCATCTTGAGCACATCTTCCCAGTAATATGCTAAAGTACAAGAAACATTATACATAGTTATAATCTCTTATTACACTTGCAATATTTAACATTCATCACAAAGATCTGGATATTTATTGAGATAGTTTTGCAACAATAATTTGAATATAAGCTGCCTTCTAAGCCCACAAAACCTGACATGAAGAAATGTTCTCAATTATGGGAAAGTCCCAGAGTTACTAACTGCACAGTTTACACTGGAGGAAATTCTGAGTCATCATCAAACTTAAGGACACTCTTTGGAGGCGATTCACAAGCAGTAGCCATCTCACTCATCTTGTCTGCTTCAACGCGCTGAACCTTAAAATGGGCTAGCCAAGGAATGCTTCTCACAATGGGCGAGGATTGCGGGCTGGCAAGACGTGGGCATGGCTCTGGTTTTCCTTGCACTTTAGCCAGCCACGTTCATGACTAATTATCCAACCAACTGTGTACTCTGCCATCAACTGACTGAAGTTTTCACCAACCATGCGTGTGATGGGAAATGTTGGCTTTGAGGACAATATGTGGTGTGAGGTGGTTTGATCGAGTAAGTAATAATAGGGTAAGAGAGATGTGTGGTAATAAAAAGTGTGGTTGAGAGAGCAGAAGAGAGTTTTGAAATGGTTTGGTCACATGGAGAGAAAAAGTGAGGAAAGATTGACCAAGAGGATATATGTGTCAGAGGTGGAGGGAACGAGGAGAAGTGGGAGACCAAATTGGAGGTGGAATGATGGAGTGAAAAAGATTTTGAGTGATCAGGGCCTGAACATGCAGGAGGGTGAAAGGCGTGCAAGGAATAGAGTGAATTGGAATGATGTGGTATACCAGGGTCGACGTGCTGTCACTGGATTGAACCAAGGCATGTGAAGCATCTGGGGTAAACCATGGAAAGTTCTGTGGGGCCTGGATGTGGAAAGGGAGCTGTGGTTTCAGTGCATTATTACATGACAGCTAGAGACTGAGTGTGAACAAATGTGGCCTTTGTTGTCTTTTCCTAGCGCTACCTCGCAAACATGAGGGGGGAGGGGGTTGTTATTCCATGTGTGGTGGGATGGCAATGGGAATGAATAAAGGCAGACTATGAATTATGTACATGTGTATATATGTATATGTCTGTGTGTGTATATGCATGTATACATTGAGATGTATAGGTATGTATATTTGTGTGTGTGGATGTGTATGTATATACATGTGTATGTGGGTGGGTTGGGCCATTCTTTCGTCTGTTTCCTTGCGCTACCTTGCTAACGCAGGAGACAGCGACAAAGCAAAGTAAATATATATATATATATTTTTTTTTTTTTTTTTCATACGATTCGCCATTTCCCGCATTTGCGAGGTAGCATTAAGAACAGAGGACTGGGCCTTAGAGGGAAAATCCTCACCTGGCCCCCTTCTCTGTTCCTTCTTTTGGAAAATTAAAAAAAAACGAGAGGGGAGGATTTCCAGCCACCCGCTCCCTCCCCTTTTAGTCGCCTTCTACGACACGCAGGGAATACGTGGGATGTATTCTTTCTCCCCTCTCCCCAGGGATAATATATATATATATATATATATATATATATATATATATATATATTTGTTGTTAGAAGCAGTGAAAAGTTTTTATCGAGGATGTAAGGCATGTGTACGTGTAGGAAGAGAGGAAAGTGATTGGTTCTCAGTGAATGTAGGTTTGCGGCAGGGGTGTGTGATGTCTCCATGGTTGTTTAATTTGTTTATGGATGGGGTTGTTAGGGAGGTGAATGCAAGAGTTTTGGAAAGCGGGGCAAGTATGCAGTCTGTTGTGGATGAGAGAGCTTGGGAAGTGAGTCAGTTGTTGTTCGCTGATGATACAGCACGGGTGGCTGATTCATGTAAGAAACTGCAGAAGCTGGTGACTGAGTTTGGTAAAGTGTGTGAAAGAAGAAAGTTAAGAGTAAATGTGAATAAGAGCAAGGTTATTAGGTACAGTAGGGTTGAGGGTCAAGTCAATTGGGAGGTAAGTTTGAATGGAGAAAAGCTGGAGGAAGTGAAGTGTTTTAGATATCTGGGAGTGGATCTGGCAGCGGATGGAACCATGGAAGCGGAAGTGAATCATAGGGTGGGGGAGGGGGCGAAAATTCTGGGAGCCTTGAAGAATGTTTGGAAGTCGAGAACATTATCTCGGAAAGCAAAAATGGGTATGTTTGAAGGAATAGTGGTTCCAACAATGTTGTATGGTTGCGAGGCATGGGCTATGGATAGAGTTGTGCGCAGGAGGGTGGATGTGCTGGAAATGAGATGTTTGAGGACAATATGTGGTGTGAGGTGGTTTGATCTAGTAAGTAATGTAAGGGTGAGAGAGATGTGTGGAAATAAAAAGAGTGTGGTTGAGAGAGCAGAAGAGGGTGTTTTGAAATGGTTTGGTCACATGGAGAAAATGAGTGAGGAAAGATTGACCAAGAGGATATATGTGTCAGAGGTGGAGGGAACGAGAAGTGGGAGACCAAATTGGAGGTGGAAAGATGGAGTGAAAAAGATTTTGAGTGATCGGGGCCTGAACATGCAGGAGGGTGAAAGGCGTGCAAGGAATAGAGTGAATTGGACGATGTGGTTACCGGGGTCGACGTGCTGTCAATGGATTGAACCAGGGCATGTGAGCGTCTGGGGTAAACCATGTAAAGTGTGTGGGGCTGGATGTGGAAAGGAGCTGTGGTTTCGGTGCATTATTACATGACAGCTAGAGACTGAGTGTGAACGAATGGGGCCTTGTTGTCTTTCCTATCAACCCTCGCACACATAGGGGGGCGGGGGAAAGGTATTCCATGTGTAGCGAGTGGCGATGGAGTGAATGGGGCAGCAGTGTGAATTGTGCATGGGTATATATGTATGTGTCGTGTTTATGTTATAATATGTGTACGATGAGATTATAGGTATGTACAACTTTTGCGTGTGTGGAACGTGTGTGTGTAACATAGGTGTATGGGGGTGGGTTTGGCCATTTCTTTCGTCTGTTTCCTTGCGTACACGTCTCGCAAACGAGGGAGACCGCGACAAAGCAAAATAAAAAAATATATAAATAATATATATATATATATATATTTAAATTATTTTGCTTTGTCGCTGTCTCCTACTTAGCGAGGTAGCACAAGGAAACAGACGAAACCTGAATGGCCCAACCCACCCACATACACCATGTATACACATACACCAGCCCATAAACAACCTATACATCTCAATATATACATATATATACACACACAGACATATTACAAATAAACCATGTACATAATTTCATACTGTCTGCCTTTATTGCCATATCCCATCGCCACCACGCCACACATGGAATAACAACGCCCCCTCCCCCTCATGTGTGCGAGGTAGCGCTAGAAAAGACAACAAAGGCTACTTCGTTCACACTCAGTCTAGCTTCATGAATAATGCCACTGAAACCACAGCTCCCCTTCCAATCCAGCCCCTCAGAACTTTCCATGGTTTACCCCAGACCCTTCACATGCCCTGGTTCAATCCATTGACAGCATGTCGACCCCGTATAACCACATATATATATTAATTTATTTATTTATTTTGCTTGTCGCTGTCCTCCCGCGTTAGCGAGGTAGCACAAGGAGGAAACAGACAAAAGAAAGGCCCAACACGCCCACACACACATGAATATACATACACCCACACACGCAAATAATACATACCTATACAGCTCAATGGAACACCATATACATACACACAGACATATACTATTATATCCACATGTACATAATTCATAGTCTGCCTTCGTATTTGTTCCAATCGCCCACCCCCCACACATGGAAGAACAACCCCCTCCCATCCTCATGTGTGTGAGTTAGCGCTAGGAAAAGACACCAAAGGCCCCTTGCGTTTCACAACTCAGTCTCTAGCTGTCATGTAATAATGCTCCGAAACCACAGCTCCCTTTCCACATCCAGGACCCCCACACAACCTTCCTGGTTTACATTAACCCCAGACGCTTCACATGCCCAGGTTCAATCCACGGACACATGTCGACCCGGTATAAACCACATCGTACCAAACACTCAATTCCTTGCCCCCTTTTTCACCCTCTCTGCATGTTCAGGCCCAATCACAAAATTTTTTTCACTCCTTCTTTCTCACCTTCCAATTTGGTCTCCCACTCTCCTCGGTCCCACACCTCTGACACATATAAACCTCTTGGTCAATCTTTCCTCACTCCATTCTACTCCATGTGACCAAACCATTCAAAAACACGCCCTTCTGCTCTCATCAACCACCACTTCTTTTAATTTCCTCACATCTCTCTTACCCTTACATTACTTACTTGATCAAGACAACCTCACACCACATTATTGTCCAACACATCTCATATTCCAGCACATCCCACTCTCCTGCGCACAACCTAATCCCATAAGCTCCACGCCTCGCAACCATACAACATTGTGGGAACCACTATTCCTTCAAAAAATACCCATTTTTGCTTTCCGAGATAATGTACTCGGACTTCCAAACAATCTTCAGGCTCCCAGAATTTTCGCTCCCCATCCCCACCCTATTGATCCACTTCCCCTGTCAGGGTTCCATCCATATTGGGTTCCATCCATAGGGATGGGGTTCATTTAACCCCGGGTATACACATCGATCCCAATTCCACTCTAGTTCCTTGCACGCCTTTTCACACCCCTGCATGTTCAGGCCCCGATCACCTCAAAAATCTTTTTCACTCCATCTTTTCACCTCCCAATTTGGTCTCCCTCTTCTCGTTCCCTTCCACCGTCCGACACATATATCCTCTTGGTCAATCTTCCTCACATCATCTCTCCATGTGCCCAAACCATTTCATAACACCCCTCTTCTGCTCTCTCAACCACGCTCTTTTTTTTTCCACACATCTCTTACCTTTCTTACATACTACTCGATCCAAACCACCTCACACCACTACATTTGTCCTCAAACATCTCATTTCCAGCACATCCACCCTCCTTGCGCACAACTCTTATCCATAGCCTCACAGCCTCGCCACCGAACAACATTGTTGGAACCACTATCCTTCAAACATACCCATTTTTGCTTCCGGAGATAATGTTCTCGACCTCCACACATTCTTCCAATGCTCCCAGATTTTCGCCCCCTCCCCCACTCCCCACCCTAATGATTCACTTCCGCTTTCCAGGTTCCATCCGCTGCCAGATCCACTCCCAGATATACTTAAAACAATTTACTTCCTCAGTTTGTCTCCATCTCAAACTTACCTCCCAATTGACTGACCCTAACCTACTGTAAACCTAATAACCTAGCTCTTATTTTACATTTACACTTAACTATTCTTCTTTTTACACACTTACCAAACTCAGTCACCAGCTTCTGCAGTTTCTCACATGAATCAGCCACCAGCGCTGTAATCATCATATATATTATATTATATATTTATTTATTTATTATACTTGGTGCGCTGTCCCTGCCGTTTGGAGGGTAGCGCATGGAAACAGACGAAAGAAATGGCCCAACACCCCCCCATTACACATGTAATACATACGTCCACAACATGCAAATATACATACCTAACAGCTTTCCATGGTTTACCCCAGACACTTCACATGCCCTGCTTCAATCCACTGACAGCAACGTCAACCCCGGTATACCACATTGCTCCAATTCACTCTATTCCTTGCCCCCTTTCACCCTCCTGCATGTTCAGGCCCCGATCACCACAAAAATCTTTTTCACTCCATCTTTCCACCTCCAATTGGTCTCCCTTTCTCCTTGTTCCCTCCACCTCCGACACATTTATCCTCTTGGTCAATCTTTCCTCACTCATCCTCTCCATTGTGCCCAAACCACTTCAAAACACCCTCTTCTGCTCTCTCAACCACGCTCTTTTTTTTCCACACATCTCTCTTACCCTTACGTTACTCACTCGATCAAACCACCTCACACCACACATTGTCCCTTTAAACTTTTCATTTCCAGCACATCCATCCTCCGGCGCCCCAACTCTATCCATAGCCCACGCCTCGCAACCTACAACAAGTTGTAAAACCACTATTCCTTCAAACATAAACCCAATTTTGCTTTACAGATAAAGTTCAGACTCCACACATTCCTTTAAGCCCCCAGGATTTTCGCCCCCTCCCCCCCCCCTATGATCCACTTTTCCCCTTCCATGTTCCATCCCCTGCCAATCCCCCCCAGATATCTAAAACCCCTTCACTTCCTCCAGTTTTTTTTTCCATTCAAACTCACCTCCCAATTGGAAATTGACCCTCAACCTTACTGTACCTAATAAACCTTGCCCCTTATTCACATTTACTCTTAAATTTCTTCTTCACACCTTTTCCAAACTCAGTCACCACCCTTTTGCAGTTTTCTCCCTGAATCCCATATATTTTATATAATATTATATATAAATATATTTATATATATTTATATATAGTATATTATCCCTGGGGATAGGGGGTTTAAAAATACTTCCAAAATAAACGAGGTAGCGAAAAAACAGAGGGCTGGGCCCTTTTGAGGGAATATCCTCACCTGGCCCCCTTTCTTTTTCCTTCCCTTTTAGTTGCGTTCTACCGACACGCAGGGAAAACATGGGAAGTAAATTTTTTCTCCCCTATCCCCAGGGTAAAAATATAAATAAAATATATATATATATATAATAAATTATTTTTTTTTTTCGTTTTTTTCAAACTATTCGCCATTTCCCGCGTTGCGAGGTAGCGTTAAAGACAGAGGGACTGGCCATTTTGGGGGGGAATATCCTCACCCGGCCCCCCTTCCCCTTTTCCTTCTTTTGGAGAAAAAAAAAAAAAAAAAAAGGGCGGGGAGGATTCCAGCCCCCCCCTCCCTCCCCTTTTAGTCGCCTTCTACAAAACCCGGGGGGAATACGTGGGAAGTTAAATTTTTAATCTCCAATTCCCAGGGAATAATATATATTTATATATAAATAATATATATATATATATAGATATATATATATAATATATATATCTTTTTTTTTTTTTATACTTTGTCCCCTGTCTCCCGCGTTTGCGAGGTAGCGCAAGGAAACAGACGAAAGAAATGGCCCAACCCCCCCCCATACACATGTACATACACACGTCCACACACGCAAATATACATACCTACACAGCTTTCCATGGTTTACCCCAGACGCTTCACATGCCTTGATTCAATCCACTGACAGCACGTCAACCCCTGTATACCACATCGCTCCAATTCACTCTATTCCTTGCCCTCCTTTCACCCTCCTGCATGTTCAGGCCCCGATCACACAAAATCCTTTCCACTCCATCTTTCCACCTCCAATTTGGTCTCCCTCTTCTCCTCGTTCCCTCCACCTCCGACACATATATCCTCTTGGTCAATCTTTCCTCACTCATTCTCTCCATGTGCCCAAACCATTTCAAAACACCCTCTTCTGCTCTCTCAACCACGCTCTTTTTATTTCCACACATCTCTCTTACCCTTACGTTACTTACTCGATCAAACCACCTCACACCACACATTGTCCTCAAACATCTCATTTCCAGCACATCCATCCTCCTGCGCACAACTCTATCCATAGCCCACGCCTCGCAAACCATACAACATTGTTGGAACTACTATTCTTCAAACATACCCATTTTTGCTTTTCCGGATAATGTTCTCGACTTCCACAACATTTTTCAAGGCTCCCAAAATTTTCGCCCCCTCCCCCACCCTATGATCCACTTCCGCTTCCATGGTTCATCCGCTGACAGATCCACTCCCAGATATCTAAACACTTCACTTCCTCCAGCCTCTCACCATTCAAACTCACCTCCCAATTGACTTGACCCTCAACCCTACTGTACCTAATAACCCTTGCTCTTATTGACATTTACTCTTAAACTTTCTTCTTCCACACCACTTACCAAACTCCGTCACAGCTTCTGCAGTTTCTCACATGAATATTATATATATATATATTTTTTTTTTTATTACTTTGTCGCTGTCTCCCCCCGCGTTTGCGAGGTAGCGCAAGGAAACAGACGAAAGAAATGGCCCAACCCCCCCCATACACATGTATATACATACGTCCACACACGCAAATATACATACCTACACAGCTTTCCATAGCTTACCCCAGACGCTTCACATGCCTTGATTCAATCCACTGACAGCACGTCAACCACGGTATACCACATCGCTCCAATTCACTCTATTCCTTGCCCTCCTTTCACCCTCCTGCATGTTCAGGCCCCGATCACACAAAATCTTTTTCACTCCATCTTTCCACCTCCAATTTGGTCTCCCTCTTCTCCTTGTTCCCTCCACCTCCGACACATATATCCTCTTGGTCAATCTTTCCTCACTCATCCTCTCCATGTGCCCAAACCACTTCAAAACACCCTCTTCTGCTCTCTCAACCACGCTCTTTTTATTTCCACACATTTCTCTTACCCTTACGTTACTCACTCGATCAAACCACCTCACACCACACATTGTCCTCAAACACCTCATTTCCAGCACATCCATCCTCCTGCGCACAACTCTATCCATAGCCCACGCCTCGCAACCATACAACATTGTTGGATCCACTATTCCTTCAAACATACCCATTTTTGCTTTCCGAGATAATGTTCTCGACTTCCACACATTCTTCAAGGCCCCCAGAATTTTCGCCCCCTCTCCCACCCTATGATCCACTTCCGCTTCCATGGTTCCATCCGCTGCCAGATCCACTCCCAGATATCTAAAACACTTCACTTCCTCCAGTTTTTCTCCATTCAAACTCACCTCCCAATTGACTTGACCCTCAACCCTACTGTACCTAATAACCTTGCTCTTATATATATATATATGTATATATATATATATATATATATATATATATGTATATAGGTACAGTAGGGTTGAGGGTCAAGTCAATTGGGAGGTAAGTTTGAATGGAGAAAAACTGGAGGAAGTAAAGTGTTTTAGATATCTGGGAGTGGATCTGGCAGCGGATGGAACCATGAAAGCGGAAGTGGATCATAGGGTGGGGGAGGGGGCGAAAATTCTGGGAGCCTTGAAGAATGTTTGGAAGTCGAGAACATTATCTCAGAAAGCAAAAATGGGTATGTTTGAAGGAATAGTGGTTCCAACAATGTTGTATGGTTGCGAGGCGTGGGCTATGGATAGAGTTGTGCGCAGGAGGGTGGATGTGCTGGAAATGAGATGTTTAAGGACAATGAGTGGTGTGAGGTGGTTTGATCGAGTAAGTAACGTAAGGGTAAGAGAGATGTGGGGAAATAAAAAGAGCATGGTTGAGAGAGCAGAAGAGGGTGTTTTGAAATGGTTTGGGCACATGGAGAGAATGAGTGAGGAAAGATTGACCAAGAGGATATATGTGTCGGAGGTGGAGGGAACGAGAAGTGGGAGACCAAATTGGAGGTGGAAAGATGGAGTGAAAAAGATTTTGTGTGATTGGGGCCTGAACATGCAGGAGGGTGAAAGGAGGGCAAGGAATAGAGTGAATTGGATCGATGTGGTATACCGGGGTTGACGTGCTGTCAGTGGATTGAATCAGGGCATGTTAAGCGTCTGGGGTAAACCATGGAAAGCTGTGTAGGTATGTATATTTGCGTGTGTGGACGTATGTATATACATGTGTATTGGGGTGGGTTGGGCCATTTCTTTCGTCTGTTTCCTTGCGCTACCTCGCAAACGCGGGAGACAGAAAAAAAAAATATTATATATATATATATATATATATATATATATATATATATATATATATATATATATATATATTTTTTTTTTTTATACTAATCGCCATTTCCCGCATTAGCGAGGTAGCGTTACAAACAGAGGATGAGGACTGGGCCTTTGAGGGAATATCCTCACCTGGCCCCTTTCTCCGTTTCTTCTTTTGGAAAAAAAAAAAAAAATGAGGGGAGGATTTCCAGCCTCCCGCTCCCTTCCCTTTTAGTCGCCTTCTACGACACGCAGGGAATACGTGGGAAGTATTCTTTCTCCCCTATCCCCTATATATATATATTTCTTTTCTTTCATACTATTCGCCATTTCCCGCGTTAGCGAGGTAGCATTAAGAACAGAGGACTGGGCCTTTGAGGGAATATCCTCATCTGGCCCTTCTCTGTTCCTTCTTTGGGGAAAAAAAAAAAAAAAAGGGGGAGGATTTCCAGCCCCCTGCTCCCTTCCCTTTTGGTCGCCTTCTACGACACGCAGGGAATACGTGGGAAGTATTCTTTCTCCCCTATCCCCAGGGATAATATATATATATATATATATATATATATATATATATATATATATATATATATATATATATATATACATATATATATTTTTCTTTTTTTTGCTGTCTCCCACGTTTGCGAGGTAGTGCAAGGAAACAGACGAAAGAAATGGCCCAACCCACCCCATACACATGTATATACATACACGTCCACACGCAAATATACATACCTATACATCTCAACGTACACATATATATACACACACAGACATATACATATATACACATGTACATAATTCATCCTGTCTGCCTTTATTTATTCCCATCGCCACCCATGGAATAACATCCCCCTCCCCCCTCATGTGTGCGAGGTAGTGCTAGGAAAAGACAACAAAGGCCCCATTCGTTCACACTCAGTCTCTAGCTGTCATGTAATAATGCACCGAAACCACAGCTCCCTTTCCACATCCAGGCCCCACACAACTTTCCATGGTTTACCCCAGACGCTTCACATGCCCTGATTCAACCCATTGACAGCATGTTGGCCCCGGTATACCACATCGATCCAATTCACTCTATTCCTTGCCCGCCTTTCACCCTCCTGCATGTTCAAGCCCTGATCACTCAAAATCTTTTTCACTCCATCTTTCCACCTCCAATTTGGTCTCCCACTTCTCCTCGTTCCCTCCACCTCCGACACATATATCCTCTTGGTCAATCTCTCCTAACTCATTCTCTCCATGTGCCCAAACCATTTCAAAACACCCTCTTCTGCTCTCTCAACCACGCTCTTTTTATTTCCACACATCTCTCTTACCCTTACATTACTTACTCAATCAAACCACCTCACACCACATATTGTCCTCAAACATCTCATTTCCAGCACATCCACCCTACTGCGCACAACTCTATCCATAGCCCACGCCTCGCAACCATACAACATTGTTGGAACCACTATTCCTTCAAACATACCCATTTTTGCTTTCCGAGATAATGTTCTCGACTTCCAAACATTCTTCAAGGCTCCCAGGATTTTCGCCCCCTCCCCCACCCTATGATTCACTTCCGCTTCCATGGTTCCATCCACTGCCAGATCCACTCCCAGATATCTAAAACACTTTACTTCCTCCATTCAAACTTACCTCCCAATTGACTTGACCCTCAACCCTACGGTACCTAATAACCTTGCTCTTATTCACATTTACTCTTAACTTTCTTCTTTCACACACTTTACCAAACTCAGTCACCAGCTTCTGCAGTTTCTCACATGAATCAGCCACCAGCACTGTATCATCAGCGAACAACAACTGACTTACTTCCCAAGCTCTCTCATCCACAACAGACTGCATACCAGCCCCTCTTTCCAAAACTCTTGCATTCATCTCCCTAACAACCCCATCCATAAACAAATTAAACAACCATGGAGACATCACACACCCCTGCCGCAAACCTACATTCACTGAGAACCAATCACTTTCCTCTCTTCCTACACGTACACATGCCATACATCCTCTATAAAAACTTTTCACTGCTTCTAACAACTTGCCTCCCACAGCATATATTCTTAGTATCTTCCACTGAGCATCTCTATCAACTCTATCATATGCCTTCTCCAGATCCATAAATGCTACATACAAATCCATTTGCATTTCTAAGTATTTCTCACATACATTCTTCAAAGCAAACACCTGATCCACATATCCTTTACCACTTCTGAAACCACACTGCTCTTCCCCAATCTGATGCTCTGTACATGCCTTCACCCTCTTAATCAATACCCTCCCATATAATTTACCAGGAGTACTCAACAAACTTATACCTGTAATTTGAGCACTCACTCTTATCACCTTTGCCTTTGTACAATGGCACTATGCAAGCATTCCGCCAATCCTCAGGCACCTCACCATGAATCAAACATACATTAAATAACCTTACCAACCAATCAACAATACAGTCACCCCCTTTTTTGATAAATTCCACTGCAATACCATCCAAACCTGCTGCCTTGCCGGCTTTCATCTTCTGCAAAGCTTTTACTACCTCTTCTCTGTTTACCAAATCATTTTCCCTAACCCTCTCACTTTGCACACCACCTCTACCAAAACACCCTATATCTGCCACTCTATCATCAAACACATTCAACAAACCTTCAAAATACTCACTCCATCTCCTTATCACATCACCACTACTTGTTATCACCTCCCCATTAGCCCCCTTCACTGAAGTTCCCATTTGCTCCCTTGTCTTACGCACTTTATTTACCTCCTTCCAGAACATATTTTTATTCTCCCTAAAATTTAATGATACTCTCTCTCCCCAACTCTCATTTGCCCTCTTTTTCACTCTTGACCTCCTGCCTCTTTCTTTTATACATCTCCCACTCATTTGCATTTTTTTCCTGCAAAAATCATCCAAATGCCTCTCTCTTCTCTTTCACTGCTAATCTTACTTCTTCATCCCACCACTCACTACCCTTTCTAATCAACCCACCTCCCACGCTTCTCATGCCACAAGCATCTTATGCGCAAGCCATCACTGCTTCCCTAAATACATCCCATTCCTCCCCCACTCCCCTTACCTCCTTTGTTCTCACCTTTTTCCATTCTGTACTCAGTCTTTCCTGGTACTTCCTCACACAAGTCTCCTTCCCAAGCTCACTTACTCTCACCACCCTCTTCACCCCAACATTCTCTCTTCTTTTCTGAAAACCCATACAAATCTTCACCTTCGCCTCCACAAGATAATGATCAGACATCCCTCCAGTTGCACCTCTCAGCACATTAACATCCAAAAGTCTCTCTCGCGCGCCTGTCAATTAACAGGTAATCCAATAACGCTCTCTGGCCATCTCTCCTACTTACATACGTATACTTATGTATATCTCGCTTTTTAAACCAGGTGTTCCCAATCATCAGTCCTTTTTCAGCACATAAATCTACAAGCTCTTCACCATTTCCATTTACAACACTGAACACCCCATGTATACCAATTATTCCCTTAACTGCCACATTACTCACCTTTGCATTCAAATCACCCATCACTATAACCCGGTCTTGTGCATCAAAACCACTAACTCACTCATTCAGCTGCTCCCAAAACACTTGCCTCTCATGATCTTTCTTCTCATGCCCAGGTGCTTATGCACCAATAATCACCCATCTCTCTCCATCAACTTTCAGTTTTACTCATATTAATCTAGAATTTACTTTCTTACATTCTATCACATACTCCCACAACTCCTGTTTCAGGAGTAGTGCTACTCCTTCCGTTGCTCTTGTCCTCTCACTAACCCCTGACTTTACTCCCAAGACATTCCCAAACCACTCTTCCCCTTTACCCTTGAGCTTCGTTTCACTCAGAGTAAAAACATCCAGGTTCCTTTCCTCAAACATACTACCTATCTCTCCTTTTTTCACATCTTGGTTACATCCACACACATTTAGACACCCCCAATCTGGGCCTTCGAGGAGGATGAGCACTCCCCGCGTGACTCCTTCTGTTTCCCATTCTAGAAAGTTAAAATTACAAGGAAGGGAGGATATCTGGCCCCCCGCTCCTGTCCCCTCTAGTCGCCTTCTACGACACGTGAGGAATGTGTGGGAAGTATTCTTTCTCCCCTATCCCCAGGGATTATATATATATATATATATATATATATATATAATTTGAATATCCCTGGGGATAGGGGAGATAGAATACTTCCCACGTATTCCCTGCGTGTCGTAGAAGGCGACTAAAAGGGGAGGGAGCGGGAGGCTGGAAATCCTCCCCTCTCTTTTTTTTTTCCAAAAGAAGAAACAGTGAAGGGGGCCAGGTGAGGATATTCCCTCAAAGGCCCAGTCCTCATCCTCTGTTCTTAACGCTACCTCACTAATGCGGGAAATGGCGATTAGTATAAAAAAAAAAAAAAAAAATATATATATATATATATATATATATATATATATATATATATATATATATATATATCCCTGGGGATAGGGGAGAAAGAATACTTCCCACGTATTCCCTGCGTGTCGTAGAAGGCGACTAAAAGGGAAGGGAGCGGGGGGCTGGAAATCCTCCCCTCTCAATTTTTTTTTTCTTTTTTATTTTCCAAAAGAAGGAACAGAGAAGGGGGTCTGGTGAGGATATTCCCTAAAAGGCCCAGTCCTCTGTTCTTAACGCTACCTCGCTAATGCGGGAAATGGCGAATAGTATGAAAGAAAAGAAATATATATATATACATACACATATATATACACAGTCATATACATCAATTCATGTGTACCATAAATTACTGAAAATAAGGAAAATACTTTCATTAAATTAAAACATATGATGTAAATGCCTTACTTCGCCAAATGTTAAGCATCAAAAAACGAAGACAACCAGGACAGACTGATTCTCTTGAAATTACTGAACTTTATCTTGCTTCATCTTCAGCACATCTTCCCAGTAATATGCTAAAGTACAAGAAACATTATACATAGTTATAATCTCTTATTACACTTGCAATATTTAACATTCATCACAAAGATCTGGATATTTATTGAGATAGTTTTGCAACAATAATTTGAATATAAGCTGCCTTCTAAGCCCACAAAACCTGACATGAAGAAATGTTCTCAATTATGGGAAAGTCCCAGAGTTACAAACTGCACAGTTTACACTGGAGGAAATTCTGAGTCATCATCAAACTTAAGGACACTCTTTGGAGGCGATTCACAAGCAGTAGCCATCTCACTCATCTTGTCTGCTTCAACGCGCTGAACCTTAAAATGGGCTAGCCAAGGAATGCTTCTCACAATGGGCGAGGATTGCGGGCTGGCAAGACGTGGGCATGGCTCTGGTTTTCCTTGCACTTTAGCCAGCCACGTTCATGACTAATTATCCAACCAACTGTGTACTCTGCCATCAACTGACTGAAGTTTTCACCAACCATGCGTGTGATGGGAAATGTTGGCTTTGAGGACAATATGTGGTGTGAGGTGGTTTGATCGAGTAAGTAATAATAGGGTAAGAGAGATGTGTGGTAATAAAAAGTGTGGTTGAGAGAGCAGAAGAGAGTTTTGAAATGGTTTGGTCACATGGAGAGAAAAAGTGAGGAAAGATTGACCAAGAGGATATATGTGTCAGAGGTGGAGGGAACGAGGAGAAGTGGGAGACCAAATTGGAGGTGGAATGATGGAGTGAAAAAGATTTTGAGTGATCAGGGCCTGAACATGCAGGAGGGTGAAAGGCGTGCAAGGAATAGAGTGAATTGGAATGATGTGGTATACCAGGGTCGACGTGCTGTCACTGGATTGAACCAAGGCATGTGAAGCATCTGGGGTAAACCATGGAAAGTTCTGTGGGGCCTGGATGTGGAAAGGGAGCTGTGGTTTCAGTGCATTATTACATGACAGCTAGAGACTGAGTGTGAACAAATGTGGCCTTTGTTGTCTTTTCCTAGCGCTACCTCGCAAACATGAGGGGGGAGGGGGTTGTTATTCCATGTGTGGTGGGATGGCAATGGGAATGAATAAAGGCAGACTATGAATTATGTACATGTGTATATATGTATATGTCTGTGTGTGTATATGCATGTATACATTGAGATGTATAGGTATGTATATTTGTGTGTGTGGATGTGTATGTATATACATGTGTATGTGGGTGGGTTGGGCCATTCTTTCGTCTGTTTCCTTGCGCTACCTTGCTAACGCAGGAGACAGCGACAAAGCAAAGTAAATATATATATATATATTTTTTTTTTTTTTTTTTCATACGATTCGCCATTTCCCGCATTTGCGAGGTAGCATTAAGAACAGAGGACTGGGCCTTAGAGGGAAAATCCTCACCTGGCCCCCTTCTCTGTTCCTTCTTTTGGAAAATTAAAAAAAAACGAGAGGGGAGGATTTCCAGCCACCCGCTCCCTCCCCTTTTAGTCGCCTTCTACGACACGCAGGGAATACGTGGGAAGTATTCTTTCTCCCCTATCCCCAGGGATAATATATATATATATATATATATATATATATATATATATATATATTTGTTGTTAGAAGCAGTGAAAAGTTTTTATCGAGGATGTAAGGCATGTGTACGTGTAGGAAGAGAGGAAAGTGATTGGTTCTCAGTGAATGTAGGTTTGCGGCAGGGGTGTGTGATGTCTCCATGGTTGTTTAATTTGTTTATGGATGGGGTTGTTAGGGAGGTGAATGCAAGAGTTTTGGAAAGCGGGGCAAGTATGCAGTCTGTTGTGGATGAGAGAGCTTGGGAAGTGAGTCAGTTGTTGTTCGCTGATGATACAGCACGGGTGGCTGATTCATGTAAGAAACTGCAGAAGCTGGTGACTGAGTTTGGTAAAGTGTGTGAAAGAAGAAAGTTAAGAGTAAATGTGAATAAGAGCAAGGTTATTAGGTACAGTAGGGTTGAGGGTCAAGTCAATTGGGAGGTAAGTTTGAATGGAGAAAAGCTGGAGGAAGTGAAGTGTTTTAGATATCTGGGAGTGGATCTGGCAGCGGATGGAACCATGGAAGCGGAAGTGAATCATAGGGTGGGGGAGGGGGCGAAAATTCTGGGAGCCTTGAAGAATGTTTGGAAGTCGAGAACATTATCTCGGAAAGCAAAAATGGGTATGTTTGAAGGAATAGTGGTTCCAACAATGTTGTATGGTTGCGAGGCATGGGCTATGGATAGAGTTGTGCGCAGGAGGGTGGATGTGCTGGAAATGAGATGTTTGAGGACAATATGTGGTGTGAGGTGGTTTGATCTAGTAAGTAATGTAAGGGTGAGAGAGATGTGTGGAAATAAAAAGAGTGTGGTTGAGAGAGCAGAAGAGGGTGTTTTGAAATGGTTTGGTCACATGGAGAAAATGAGTGAGGAAAGATTGACCAAGAGGATATATGTGTCAGAGGTGGAGGGAACGAGAAGTGGGAGACCAAATTGGAGGTGGAAAGATGGAGTGAAAAAGATTTTGAGTGATCGGGGCCTGAACATGCAGGAGGGTGAAAGGCGTGCAAGGAATAGAGTGAATTGGAACGATGTGGTATACCGGGGTCGACGTGCTGTCAATGGATTGAACCAGGGCATGTGAAGCGTCTGGGGTAAACCATGTAAAGTGTGTGGGGCCTGGATGTGGAAAGGGAGCTGTGGTTTCGGTGCATTATTACATGACAGCTAGAGACTGAGTGTGAACGAATGGGGCCTTTGGTGTGTTTCCTAGCGCTACCTCGCACACATGAGGGGGGAGGGGGTTATTATTCCATGTGTGGCGAGGTGGCGATGGGAACAAATAAAGGCAGACAGTATGAATTACATACATGTGTATATATGTATATGTCTGTGTGTGTATATATATGTGTACTTTGAGATGAATAGGTATGTATATTGTGCATGTGTGGACATGTATGTATATACATGTGTATGTGGGCGGGTTGGGCCATTCTTTCGTCTGTTTCCTTGCGCTACCTCGCTAACGCGGGAGACAGCGACAAAGCAAAATAGAAAAAAATATAAACATATATATATGTAGGGGAGAAAATACTTTCCACGTATTCCCGCGTGTCGTAGAAGGTGACTAAAGGGGGCAGGAGTGGGGAGCTAGAATCCCTTTCCTCCTCGTATTTAAACTTCTTAAAAGGGGAAACAGAAGAAGGATTCATGCAAGGAGTGCTCATTCTCCTCGAAGGCTCAGATTGGGGTGTCTAAATGTGTGTGGATGTAACCAAGATGAGAAAAAAAGGAGATAGGTAGTATGTTTGAGGAAAAAAACCTAGATGTTTTTGCTCTGAATGAAACAAAGCTCAAGGGTAAAGGGGAAGAGTGGTTTGGGAATGTCTTGGGAGTAAAGTCAGGAGTTGGTAAAAGGACAAGAGCAAAGGAAGGAGTAGCTCTACTCCTGAAGCAGTTGTAGGAGTATGTGATAGTGTAAGGAAGTAAACTCTAGATTGTTATGGGTAAAATTGAAAGTGGATGGAGAGAGATGGGTGATTATATGCACCTGGCCATAAGAAGAAATATAATGAGAGGCAAGTGATTTGGGAGCAGCTGAGTATGGTAGCAGCTTTGATGCACGAGACTGCATTATAGTGACGGGTGATTAGAATGCAAAGGTGAGCAATGTGACAGTTGAGGGTATAATTGGTGTACATGGAGTGTTCAGTGTTGTAAATGGAAATGGTGAAGAGCTTGTAGATTTGTGTGCTGAAAAAGGACTGGTGATTGGGGATACCTGGTTTAAAAAGAGACATATACATAAGTATATGTATGGCCAGAAAGCGTTATTGGATTATGTGTTAATTGATAGACATGTGAAAGAGAGACTATGTTAATGTGCTGAGAGGTGCAACTGGAGGAATGTCTGATCATTATCTTGTGGAGGCAAAGGTTTTCAGAAAAGAATGTTGGGGTAAGCTTGGAAAGGAGACCTGTGAGAGGAAGTAACAGGAGAGATTGAGTGCAGAATGGCAAAAGGTGAGAGCAAATGACATAAACGGAGTAGGGTTGGAATGGGATGTATTTAGGGAAGCAGTGATAGCTTGCGCAAAAGATGCTTGTGGCATAAGAAAAGTAGGAGGTGGGCAGATTAGTAAGGGTAGTGAGTGGTGGGATGAAGAAGTAAGATTGTTAGTGAGAGAGAGGCATTTGGACCATTTTTGCAGGGAAGTAGTGCAAATGACTGGGAGATGTATAAAAGAAAGCAGCAGGAGGTCAAGAGAAAGGTGCAAGAGGTGAAAAAGAGGGCAAATGAGATTGGAGTGAGAGTATCATTAAATTTTAGGAAGAATAAAAGGTGTTTTGGAAGGAGGTAAATAAAGTGTATAAGACAAGAGAACAAATGGGAACATTGGTGAAGGGGGCAAATGGGGAGATAATAACAAGTAGTGGTGAAATGAGAAGATGGAGTGAGTATTTTGAAGGTTTGTTGAATGTGTTTGATGATAGAGTGGCAGGTATAAGCTGTTTTGGTCAAGGTGGTGAGTGAAGTGTGAGGGTCATGGAGAATGGTTTGGTAAACATAGAAGAGGTAGTGAAAGCTTTGTGGAAGATGAAAGCCGGCAAGGCAGCAGGTTTGGATGGTACTGCTGTGAAATTTATTAAAAAAGGGGGTGACTGTGTTGTTGATCGGTTGGTAAGGATATTCAATGTTTGTATGGTTCATGGTGAAGTGCCTGAGGATTGCTGGAATGCATGCATGATGCCATTGTACAAAGGCAAAGGGGATAAAGGCGAGTGCTCAAATTACAGGGGTATGAGTTTGTTGAGTACTCCTGAGAAATTAAACGGGAGGGTATTAATTGAGAGGGTAAAGGCATATACAGAGCATCAGACTGGGGAAGAACAGTGTGGTTTCAGAAGTGTTAGAGGATGTGTGGATCAGGTGTTTGCTTTGAAGAATGTATGTGAGAAATACTTAGAAAAACAAATGGATTTGTATGTAGCATTTATAGATCTGGAGAAGGCATATATGATAGGGTTGACTGAGATGCTTTGTGGAAGGTCTTAAGAGTATATGGTGGGGAGGTAAGTTGCTAGAAACAGTGAAAAGTTTTCACCAAGGATGTAAGGCATGTGTACAAGTAGGAAGAAAGTGATTGGTTCCCAGTGAATGTCGGTGTGTGGCAGGGGTGCGTGATGTCTCTGGTTGTTTAATTTGTTTATGGATGGGGAGGTAAATGTAAGAGTTTTGGAGAGAGGGGCAAGTATGCAGTCTATTGTGGGTGAGAGGGCTTGGGAAGTGAGTCAGTTGTTGTTTGCTGATGATACATCACTAGTGGCTGATTTGGGTGAGAAACTGCAGAAGTTGGTGACAGTTTGGTTAAGCGTGAGAAAGAAGAAAGTTGAGAGTAAATGTGAATAAGAGCAAGGTTATTAGGTTCAGTAGGGTTGAGGGACAAGTTAATTGGGAGTTAAGTTTGAATGGAGAAAAACTGGAGGAAGTGAAGTGTTTTAGATATCTGGAAGTGGATTTGGCAGCGGATGGAACCCTGGGAGTGGAAGTGTCACGGTGGGGGAGGGGGCGAAGGTTCTGGGAGTGATGAAGAATGTGTGGGAGAGAACGTCATCTCGGAGAGCAACAATGGGCATGTTTGAAGGAATAGTAGTTCCAATAATGTTATATGGTTATATGCCACTTTCTTTTATACATCTCCCAGTTATTCACACTACTTCCCTGCAAGTATTGTTAAAATGCCTCTCTTCTGTCTCACTAACAACTTTATTTCTTCATCCCACCACTTGCTACCCTTTCAAATCTGCCCACCTTCCACCTTTATCATGCCACGTACATCTTTTGTGCAAGCCATCTCTGCTTCCCTAACATCCCATTCCTCACCCACTCCCCTTCTACACTCAATCTCTCCTGGTACTTCCTCACAAAATCTCGTTTCTCCCCAACATTCTCTCTTCTTTTTTGAAAATCTCTACAAATCTTTACCTTCGCCTCCACAAGATAGTGATCAGCCGCCCCTTTCAACCCATTAACATCCAAAAGTCTCTCTTTTACTTGCCTATCAATTAACACGTAATCCAATAATGCCCTTGGCCATCTCTCCTACTCACAGATGTATACTTATGTATATCTCTTTTTAAATCAGGTATTCCTAACCACCAGTCTTTTTTCAGCATACAAATCCACAAGCTCTTCACCATTTCCATTTGCAACACTGAATACCCCATGCACACCTATTATACCCTCAAATGCCACATTACTCACCTTCGCATTTAAATCACCCATCACTGAAACCTGGTCTCGTGCATCAAAGCTGCTGACTGTGAAACTTAGATCTAATCATTGTCTCTGTATCCCTGAAGATGTGAATTATTATGGAAGTGTTTATTCCTGAAGATGTGAATTATTATGAAAGTGTTAGCATCTCCCTGTTTCATATTCCTCGTGATTCGCAGTACATTCCTGACTCAAGTGTTGTTCAGTGATTTATTTGCATAATGGCTTCTTGAGTAAGTTTGCTTGACAAGTGTAGCTTAGTTAACAGTACAGTTAACCCCCCTACCATTTTTTATGTTTTCTTTGGAAGGTGATAAGCTAAATGTTTACTTTGAAAAGTTATTAGCTCTGCCACCAGCTAGCAACACTGTCTCCCTGTGGCACCTCTTTAAAAATAATTGGCACAAATGAAAGTTGTACTTCCTCAGTAGATATTCCTTTTATAAACTGTATAGTACATATGCTCTATATGTATCATGATGATGTGGTTGGAGTGTTGGGTTCAAATGCATAGTTATGTGGATAATTATGTGTATATTTATGTATATATTTTATCCCTGGGGATAGGGGAGAAAGAATACTTCCCACATATTCCCTGCGTGTCGTAGAGGAGACTAAAAGGGGAGGGAGCGGGGGGCTGGAAATTCTTCCCCTTCGTTTTAATGTTCCAAAACAAGGAACAGAGAAGGGGGCCAAGTCCTGTGTTCTTAACACTACCTTGCTAACATGGGAAATGGTGAATAGCATGAAAAAAAATGTGTATGTGTAGTGATAAGTATACATACAATTAATCATATAACACCAGGACCCAATAAAAGGAGTAGCTTGATAATGTGGTTGGAACATTGTACATAAGTGTATATTTAAGTATATGTATAGTGATATGTGCACATAAACAAGTACATTAACAATTAATCATACAACACTAGGACCCCCATAAAAGGGGTCCTATGCACACAATGCTGGTATTCTATCAATTCAGATTCAAGTTTTCATGTAAGAAAGAGAAACGAATACATTTGCTGTAAACAGGGTTAAGAATACTCCAATTACTAACCGTATATATAATCAAGAGTATATTTCAATTAAATTTTAAGAAACCAGATATATATCTCGGAAGGCACAAGTTCTGGTCAGCTTGCTGAAGTTCTGAATTACCTAACTTGATAAAACAAATATTTGAGTGATCTCTACTTGAAACATACTTTAGATCTTGTCAAGACATATTCTATTTAAAAACTGTAGAGGTCACTCATATAAATTTTGTTAAAGTTTTCAGAGTCCCAGCAACCTCATCATAAAGCACAGACCTTGCACACCTGGAATGTTGCTTCACAGCCTAAAAAATATAAATTGTACATTTTTGTGCCATACTTTAATCCTGTACATAAAACAGAAGATGTCATTCCATTTTACCATCTGAAAAAGGTAACCTGTATTTCCAGCAACATCAAAGGCAGCAATGTATTAAAATAGCCTTTTCTCTGAATTCAGAATATTTCTTTCATACAATCATACAAACAATAATAACTGCTAAAATGAGCTTTGAGCTCAAAAAACTATTTCTTCCTGCTAAGATGGTAAGTGAACAAGGGGAAATGAATAAACCCTGCTCCCTTCAAGATAGTAATTAAGCAATATCCCAATGGTTATCAATGTGTAAATGCATCATCTGTTCCTAAAGTAGAATAACCTTGCATGAACCCCTTTTCACCATCGTCTACCCAGTAATTCAATAACCACACTGCAATTCCAAAACTCATTTATCTAGACAGATACATCCAGCTGATTCCTTCCCCCAAAAAAAATTTAAACAATACTACATGAGGTAAAGGAAGAGAGAGGGAGGGACAAGGGGAAAAAAACATAGGAGTCCTACTTACAAGCCTCCATCATAGAAAGAAATGACTCACTAGAGGTTCTTACTCTTCTTCCAAACAAGATTCAGCCAATGAGCAAAATACATGCGAACATCACCAGGTATGGAAAATATACATGTGGCGTACCTATAAGGAAAGGTGCCAGTTAGGTTCTTCAAATATAAATAAGAATCTGATTGCTTTGTTTTAAAATGAAACAAAAAAAAAAATCAGCAAAAGGAAAAAAACAAAGGAGTCCTACTTACAGGCCTCCATCATAGAAAGAAATGACTCACTAGAGGTTCTTAATCTTCTTCCAAACAAGATTCAGCCAATGAGCAAAATACATGCGAACATCACCAGGTATGGAAAATATACATGTAGCGTACCTATAAGGAAAGTGCCAGTTAAGTTCTTCAAATATAAATAAGCATCTGATTGCTTTGTTTTAAAATGAAACAAAAAAAAATCAGCAAAAGGGGTTGTGACTAGAATGCTACCAAAAACTATCCCATGAGTTAAAAAAAAGCTTGTATATCTTAGGACTTTGTAACTCCTTGGTAATTTCTGGAGGGATTTAAGTGAGATTCAAACCATACACCATTCAATTTATATTTGGTCATGTTCATGTGGTATGACAAAGTATTTTATTGTGTTTTGAGCTGTAACAAAGGTGAAAACTAGATGTTAACAAGAAAGTAGGCTAAGGTTGTTTGCTTTCCCCTGAAATTTAAAAATAGGCCCCTTCTAAAGCAACAGATCGATTTCCCTTGTTAGCCAGGTTGAGTGGTGTTCTCTCTTAAAGATTACATTAAAGTCCTTCCCTAAAGCTCATTGCAAAGACAGGTAACAACTGTAGCATATGACAACACCATCAATGATGGTCAGAAACGCAAGAACATCATTTCAGCCACCAATATTCTCAAATGCCCCCACCTACTACAAACAGCACAATAACAAAACATATTCAAACTGTAATGAAAAAAAGCAAAACAAGAACCCACTCTACCCACTATAGATAAGGTAATGGTGTTTGAAAGGAGGGCCAAATGAGATAAATAAATGCTGTGAAATTAAGTGCAAAGTTAGTTCAACTATCGAATGATGTCAGAGAATTTTAATATTTGAGACTGGTGCAGTGGATACAAAGTAAAAAGGAAGGAAAATAAATAAAAAAAATAGAGCTGCCAGGGACCAAGGGGTTGGAAACACATGTAGATATATACAATTGAGCACTAGGGCTAAAATTGTAATCTTTAAAGATCTTTCATTTTATCCTTGTGTTAGGTTTATGCTAATCACTTTATTGCTTAAAAAAGTAAAAGCAAAATCTAAAAATTAAGCAAGTATTTGTAATTAAACAATGTTTAAAAAGTAAAAGTCCCTTCAATTAAGACAATTCATGAAAAAAAAAAAATTTGGAAAAGATGGATGCTAATCCTGTTTTAGAAAATAACCAAATCTGACAGCATACCTGATGACTAAAACTCCACAAAAGACAGAATATTACAAATGAAACAAATTGCACCCCATACATAATTCATGAGATGAAAGCACACTAAACAAATCATCAGTGATAAATGCAATGAAACACAAAAGAATAAAAAGGATCCTTGACATACTGTATGAAGAAAACAGACCCTATCTTTCCAAAAAATGAACAAATAAATAAATATCAAGCTCCAACGAAAGTCATGGATGAATAAGATACTGTGAAAACAATAGCCTAACTTGTTGCTGGGTTGATTTTAGAGCACAAAATGGGCTACATGCTTTCATCCATGTACAATCAATAATGCTGATTTCGTGATTTGGTCATTTAATACAGGAGAGACTGGTAAGCTGGGGGTATGCAAAAAGTCATTCTTCCTTATGAGGAAGCCAATGGATTTACCCACAAACCACAACTGGGATACTGCCTATATATTACACCGTGCCTACTGATCAAATCCTGTTTGAAAGAAGTAATTTATTTGCTTAAGTGTGAATTAAGATCAACTAGTATGTATGGCTAGTATAGTGCAGGAAAGTTAACTAACCACAAATCTCCCACAGACAGCCAGCCTTAGAATCATATTGTCTTTATAAGCATGATCTAAAAACTAGTATATCCAACAGCAGAAACAGGCACTTTTTACCCTGGATATAAAATCAGGTTTAAATATCTGACTTCTTGCACATCTCTAATGAAAAAAAAAAGAATTTAATCACACACTGTAATGGAGTGTAAATATTCATCTACATTAAAAACATGGCTAATGCATATATTGCACTAAAAAAGATAATATCACTTTTCCTTCAACATGATATGCTACAAAACAAAGGAGACTGATCTGAAAAAATTTTTTGCAGTGCTACTTTTGTAGTCCCGTGTTATGCTACATCAAACACGATGCTGCTCTAATACAGCTGTTGCTAGTGCAATGCTATCTGGTAATCAATGTTGAACAACAATGCACCGCAAAGGATTACCAAACACCATTCTTTTTGGGACGGACACGATTTACATGAAATAGCTAATCTAGATATACACAGACATTAAGTTTACAAACATTCATCTTGTTTACAAAAATTGATAACTAGTTTTCTATGACGCTTACTGGAAATAAGGTTGATTCCACAAAATGCTCCAAGCACCATTTGTAAACTAATCACTAAGATAAAATAATAATTTCTGTAGGGTTTACTAACAATATATACTACGGCTACTATTTTCATCATAATCTTTACAAAGAGATTCCAATCCATAAAGTGAAGTGCATAAAATCTTAGGTGCCATGCAAAATACAATTTGCATGACATGTCAGCACTAATCTTTATTTCATTTTCAACTAAACAGCTCTAAAAACATAATCCACACTGCACTCTGCTAAACATGCAAGAACTGCTCTCTGGAAAAACACAAATTAATTATATATTACACAATAAATAATTTATATTCACTCAACACATATCACAGAAAATACAGACTAAGCAAACTGTATGCTTAACTAAAGCTTATATATTACCACAATCTTGAAGACTAATGATTAGGACTTTGACAGCAAGCAGGCTACTTGCCTGTCTGGAAAATACTGAACTCCCATTATGACTATTCTGATTCCTTGCAAAGATATCCATAAAATGATGATACTTTTAGCAATTTTCATTACCTATCTGAAGAAAATAGTAAGTCTAAGAACAAGATCTCATGGCAAAAACCTTGATAATGTATTATGTGGCAACCCAAAATCCAGGTTTTGAAACTTTCTCTAATGTCTAAACTAAAGTTGCACCATACTCAAATGTAGAATTCAAATTATCTGCTACTGAAATAGGACTTGTCTGATTTCAACTTCCACATTAATCACCTTAATTTTTTTCAGAGGATGTAACAGATATGGATGAACTTTTTAAAGATAAAGGTCTACACTGCAAACCTGATACATGAAACTACATTAAAAGTGCACAAAATACATGCAAAAATAAACAGGGGCAATAAGCAACATCCCTTTCCCCATTTATAACTATTATCCAAGTTTCTCAGATTTTTCAAACAGCACTTCTGAAATCATTAAACAACAGGACGAATCAAACCACATTCTTAAGAGCCTTTCACAATATAACCCAACTGGTACATGGTAATAGCTGTTTACACAAACTATCTCCAAATATCAAAGGATGTAAATGACTGCTAGAGAGGATGTGTGCAAGTGGGTCTATTGTTTATCTGTTCCTGATCCTACCTTCATAAGGAAGGAAAACCAATTCAATAATATACATCAATACAGTTTGACACCATTCTTACAACCAGCAGTTCTTAAAAATATTTCAATACTTTTTCAATTGCACTTCACTAATAATGAGGTAAAATAAGCCCCCATCCATGGGACCCCACAATACAAAGTCTGACAGCCTAAAGTTAACACCTGCTTACAAGTTCTTCTACTGTGAAATGGAATCCTCCCTTGAAAGAATATTTAGCTTAATCTCGGGATTAATAATAACAGGATTATCAACTCTACTAATAACACAATAATTAAATGCTGGCAAATCCTCAAGATATCACTTGGGTCTCACAAGTGTTAAACATTGCAATGAAGCCATACTGCAGAAACATGATCCATTTTGCTGGATCTCTGGAAAATGAGATACTTTCTACAAGAAATACCCTGACACAGTCAGAGAGGACCCTCTCGCATCATAATATATTACAGTGGAAGACATAACAATAATTTTCTTCCTCCCAGTGGCTAAGTGATTCATACTGAAGGAAACCCTTAAAAATATGCAATAACTTTATACACTTTCCTTTCATACAATAAGGTGGCACATACCTTTGTAGGAGTATACTAACAGCTTGGGCTAGTGACCAGCTTAAAAAATTTATCAAACATTCTCTCAAACTACTTCAACATCAGAATTAAGAACAGTTAAAATTAAAAATATTGCCTAAACAAAAAAAAAAAAGGAAAGTCTGGAGTACAAAAGAGCATAAAGATTAACCAAATTACATCAACTCATTCAAAAATGACCTGTGTCCCTATCAACAAAATGTTTTTCAAGTTATCAAACAAACTGATGATATTTGGAAAACTCTGGGATAAAACTACTCCCACACCCTCATTATTCTCTTATGTAAGTGGCAGCAGATAATAAAATATTTCTTTCCGTAACTAACAGCCTTTTCCACAATAGCAAGTATACATATATTTATACATACACAAACATGTACATGTTCATACTTGCTTGCTTTTATTCATTCCTGGTACCATCCCATCCCACAGGAAACAGCATGTGAGTAAACCATGGAAAGGTCTGTGGGGCCTGGATGTGGATAAGGAGCAGTGGTTTCGGTGCATTACACATGACAGCTCGAGACTGAGAGTGATTCTGTATTCCTGGTGCTACCTCACTGAAGCAGGGGATAGTGATGCTGTTTTCCTATGAGGCAGGGAAACGACAGGAATGGATGAAGGCAAGCAAGTATGAATATGTACATGTGTATGTATGTAATGTCTGCATATATATTTTATTTGTTCATTTTGCTTTGTCGCTGTCTCCTGCGTTAGCGAGGTAGTGCAAGGAAACAGACGAAAGAATGGCCTAACCCACCCACATACACATGTATATACATGCACGTCCACACACGCAAATATAAATACCAATACATCTCAATGTACACATATATATACACACACAGACATATGCATATATACACATGTACATAATTCATACTGTCTGCCTTTATTCATTCCCATTGCCACCTCGCAACACATGGAATAACAACCCCCTCCCCCCTCATGTGTGCAAGGTAGCGCTAGGAAAAGACAACAAAGGCCCCATTCGTTCACACTCAGTCTCCAGCTGTCATATGATAATGCACCAAAACCACAGCTCCCTTTCCACATCCAGGCCCCACAGAACTTTCCATGGTTTACCCCAAATGCTTCACATGCCCTGGTTCAATCCACTGACAGCACATCGACCCTGGTATACCACATCGTTCCAATTCACTCTATTCCTTGCATGCCTCTCACCCTCCTGCATGTTCAGGCCCCGATCACTCAGAATCTTTTTCACTCCATCTTTCCACCTCCAATTTGGTCTCCCACTTCTCCTTGTTCCCTCCACCTCTGACACATATATCCTCTTGGTCAATCTTTCCTCACTCATTCTCTCCATGTGACCAAACCATTTCAAAACACCCTCTTCTGCTCTCTCAACCACACTCTTTTTATTTCCCCACATCTCTCTTACCCTTACATTACTTACTCGATCAAACCACCTCACACCACATATTGTCCTCCTCCCTACAACTCTATCTACAGCCCATGCCTCGCAACCATATAATACTCTTGGAAGTACTATTCTGATGCCTTCAAACATACCCATTTTTGCTCTCCGAGATAACATTCTCTCCTTCCACACATTCGTCAATGCTCCCAGAACCTTTGCCCCATCCCCCACCCTGCAACTCACTTCTGCTTTCACGGTTCCATTCACTTCCAAATCCACTCCCAGATATCTAAAACACTACACTTCCAATTTTTCTCCATTCAAACTTACATCCCAACTAACTTGTCCCTCAACCCTGCTGAACCTAACAACCTTGCTCTTATTCACATTTACTCTCAACTTTCTCCTTTCATGCACTTTTCCAAACTCAGTCACCAACTTCTGCAGTTTCTCACTTGAATCAACCACCAGTGCTGTATCATTGGAGAAAAACAACCTACTCACTTCCCAGGTCCTCTCATACCCAACAGACTGCATACTCACCCCTCTCCAAAACTCCTGCATTTCCCTCCCTAACCAACCCATCCACAAACAAATTAAACAACCATGGGGACATTACACACCCTGCCACAAACCGACCTTCACTGGGAACCAATCACTCTCCTCTCTTCCTACTTGTACACATACCTCACATCCTCGTTAAAAACTTTTCACTGCTTCTAGCAGCTTCCCTTCCACACCATATGCTCTTAAGACCTTCCACAAAGCATCTCTATCAATCCTATCATATGCCTTCTCCATATCCATAAATGCTACTTATAAATCCATCTGTTTTTCTAAGTATTTCTCACACACATTCTTCAAAGCAAACATCTGATCCACACATCCTCTACCTCCTCTGAGACCACATATATTCATACTTGATCACTGTTTCCTGTGTGAGCAAGGTAGCACCAGGAGCAGACGAAGAAAGGCCACATCCACTCACATCCATTCTCTAGCTGTCATGTATAATTCACCAAAACCAAATCCTTGTATGGAGTATTGCTCTCATTTAGGATGGCTCTAGCTCTGTATATTTACTTGACAGAGAGGAATCAAAAACAATCTGACTTATCTCAACTCTCTCAGGCCAACTTCAAAACTTGACCCAATTGTCCTATGGTGCAATGCTGGTTCACTTTCCCTCTTTTATTGGTATGACGATGGATTTTAATTCTGAGAGCTGGCTGCTTGTGTGCCTCCACAACTAGCAAGACCATGCAATACTCAACAAGCAGGTGCATCATGTAACTGGCAACTCAGGAGTGAGCTGTTCTGATAACTGTTCCTTTCCCTGCATCGAAGCTTTGGAACTCTCTACCCTCTCATGTCTATCCCAATAACTATATCTTGACACGTAAAAGACACGTTTTTTCACTTCCTATAAAATTCAAAAATGCTTTCCCTTGTCTATCCTTTTTCCCTTTTATCAACCTCTCTATATTTCAATTAAGGAACAGCCTTGACACTGACTTTTGTCCATGACTGGAGCATCCAATGAAAAAAAAATATATATCTATCATTCAAATTATGTCTGATACATTGCTTTAGGATGAGGATGATTAATGTTTTATGTCTTATGTGCACAGGAAAATTCATATTAAATTACATTCTTTTAACTTCAGAATATCAAACTAAATTATTTAGATTCAAATTCTACTGGATTCTTTTTAAAAAATGCTACTCACATACAGAGTCCATGTAAAGCCGACTTAATTTTACTCTCTCATGTTATATACACCTTCTCCTAAAATTAAAGTGATCTCATCCTTCTCAAAACATTTCTGTTGCTGACCAACTCTACATCATTTTTTGATGACCCAAACGGCAATACTCAGGGCATTCTGAAAGCTGTTATGGCAATCATATACTTAATTTGACTACTGTCTGCTTGCATTAGAGAATAGATTTATTTTGTAAATGAGCACTGCATTCACAACAATACTTGTATATACAAAAAATCATATGTAAGCAAGTATGAAAAATGAAAAATATATGGGGATAAAATCAAATATGACATTTTTGAAAAATAAGATGGAACTACTAAGAACATGTTCAAAACCCCAATATGAGGTTATAAAATGAATGTAACCAAAGAAAATTTGTCACCTTAAGAATGGTCATCGCTTTAATTTCTCATGGTACTATGGTATTTCCAGTAACTTGCCCTATTTTCCCTTAGGACTCTAGGTGTAGGGATCTGTGAGTTCCACTAACTATCAACATGCCCACCAAGGTTGGTACATTATCTACAAATACTTTATCATCATATGATGGTCAACAATGCTCATCCAAAATGAAACAAGTGTCTACCAAGGTTAGTATCATCCACTTGTGCTATATACCTAAAGACTTTTTGACCTTTATCATTATCTATTGAAACCTAAGTGTTTTGGCCAATTAGTTTGCATTCTCTAGCAAATTCGGTTTTTCATATCTTATAAGAATTGGCATAAATCTTTAAGCAAATGAAATTGCTGTATCATCCTAAAACTATAATTCATTAAACTTATGGCAATAAGAAAGATCAGAAGTTATATGTAATGATCTGAATAGAACGTTATCCACAGTCCTCATCTTCATCAGTGGAATCTTTGGGAAATATATCTAGCAAGTTCCAACATCACACAAAATAAACACATAGTTATCAAAGTAAGTTCATTACTGTGATAATCATATGGTCCCCATAAAAGTTAAACATATTTCAACTGAATGTCTAAATTACTTGACAGAAAGAAATCCATATTTCATATTAAAAAATGATGATTCTAAAGGTATATAGTTCTTTCTTGGAGTGCTCCAAGTCCAAAATTCTATAGGCCTGAATTTATGCAACTCCTCATTAAAACTAGGTCAAATAGAGTAAAACTAAAATCCTAAACGATAATGACAAATGTAACAACAGATACAATCTTTGTTATAGTCGTTTTAGTTTTGGCAACAGAAAAATCATTGACACTACTTGTTTACCATGATGTGGATCAAACTTGGTACACTATACAAAACCAGCCAAGTCATAGCTGAGGAAATTACTTCCTTGCTGAAAAGAATGAGCTATGAAAGAAATCATTATAGAGTTTGTGAAGAGACAAACCTTGAGATAATAATATGCATATCCTGTAATTGATGTTGAGGCTACTGTAAATACAAGTTCAAGAATTCTGATAGTTTTGACATGTATGAGAAAGTTTTAACCTATCTACATGGCTGGCTAAAATCAAATTGTACACAATGACAAGATATTACCATGTTTAGCCTGTATCTTCACTTCTACTGTACAACATAAATTGGATGGATACTCCTGTTCTTGAAACCATCAACCAATAGCACACCCAAATTTCATTCCTATCAGTTATCACAGACTGTAACAGTAAATTTGCTTACACCAATTTGCATTGCTTTTTCTAATACAAAAGATTACACCCTGAGAGAAAAAACTATTACAACATTTCTCAAATTCAATTATTTTTCACTGTACCAATCCACAGTTGTACATTCAATTGTCTATAATTTTGTCACATGTATAATACAATTTACATTAAAAATTGTACTCACATACTGTATAAATGAATCACTGCAACACTTTCATGTGGAAATTATACTCTCATAACATAAACAAAAGTATTAATATATTCTTTAAATTTTTCATCAATTATTGTAGTATCTTAACAACCAACATGGAAAGGGTGTGCCTCAACCATGGAGATCTTGGGTGAAAGATAAAAATGAGAGAAAAAAAAAAGAAATTAAATGGAGCTCCAAAGGTATTTCCAGACTTGATTCTTCAAAGAAGAAAGGTTATATTAAGTGAGCAAAGCCAAAAGAAGGAAGAGAATTCCTTAGCATAGTGATCTGAGGGAAGGAGGAAGAGGCACCATAACAGCTAATCCTCAAGTAGCCAATCTTTGCACAGAAACTGTGGAATGAAACACATGTCACAGGTACAAACCTTGGGGGCGGGGACACATGCAGACAGATCACAAGAACAATAGCAAAAATAATACTTAAAGAATTGAGAGTGGGTAGCATCATGGTGAAGTACGGAAAGGAATGGCTGTACAGATGTGATGTAAGAAGAATAATCAAGACGGATGGCTTTTGATTTCACTCGAGTCAATAGAATGGTGGAAGATGAGCCATCCCAGATGTGTGAGCATAATTCCATACCTGGGCGAATAAAACCCCTTTAGATGAAACAGTTGCTCACGAGAAAAATAATTATGGCACCTATACATCATTCCCAGCTCTTGGAACAGACTTTGTGATATTAATCACATGGGGTATCAGGGATATACTGGAAGATCCAGTTATGTTCATGTTTTATGTTATTACTGGACTGAATTTTGTCAACAACTGCCCTTCCTTACTTTTCCAATGACCTGTCCACTCCTACATCCACTTCTTTCCTTTTTCACCACCTTCCACCACAATTTCTTATTTTGTTCAAACTTTTCATTCAACTTTCCTCCAAAATCTTAAACTCTTTCTTTACCTTCCTCTCTCAGATTCTTAACATTCTGCTTACGCATCTCATGTTCTTCCCTCTTCCTTTGCTGAGCTTCCACTTATACATTCCTTTCGTGTAAACTACCACATGCCTTCTTTTTCTCTTCCATGGCATTTCTAATCTCATCTGTCCATCCTTTTATTCTTTCTCTAAATATTCAAAACATATTCACACTTCATTGCATTCCTACATAAACTGCACTTTCATCTGAGCTTTCTGTCACCTTTCTGATTCATCTTCCTGATCCTCACCTCCACAAGAACTGCAAAATGATCAGAATCTCCAAAGAATCCTCTCAACTCAGGCACAACCTTTCATCCACAGCCACAGAGTCAATCAGGTAATTTCTCATCCATGTATATCTAAGGATCATCTTATGCTGAAAAAAAGTATCTGCAAGGAATAAACCCCTCTTAACAAAGACATTCACAAGATAACTTCCAAATTTGTTTACTCCTGGCACTCACCATTTACCACCTATCTTGCCAATAAAATCACAACCCACCTTCGCATTCATATCACCCATTACAGCCACCTTTCTCTCCTCAAACCCATTAATACAATCACTTAAAATTCACCAGAAACACTTCCTTTCATCTGTACCTTGCACAGTCCTCATATTTACATGCGCATATGCACATACCCATGCTTACTTCACAATTCCAATCTTTACTTTCACCCTCACTATTCTTGATCCATTCCATCCATGCTTTGTAGCACCCTTCCATACTCTCGGACGCAGCACAACTGCAAATCCTTCTTTCCTCCTTCCCCGATAATTTTCATTTATTCCCATCCATACCACTCACCTTTACATGCCCTCTGATAACATGCATTAATCACTTTTATCTTGACTTCATACGCCTTGTCCAAGGATATGGTTATCCCCAATCCCCTGCACATACAAACTATACTTTTTAAATTTGTTCACAAGCTTCCTCCTACTCTCACAAGTCATCCCTTTAATCTTCATGGCCATCACCCAAAATCACACATAACTTGTGCTCCCTGGCATAGCTGATGGACTCCAATGCCACTTCTTATCCTTTAGTGCCTCACCCGTGACAGGACATTGGCAGAGGGTAACTCCCATGCAGTGTTTCCCAGAGGCAGCAGGGCTCTCAGCTTGTCCAATAAACTAAAATTTCAGTACCATTAAGTGTTTGTCTGTTTGAAAAACTACTGCCCTGATGGACTTGGGCAACACCTCCCCCTTTGGTTCCACAACTAGGTGTGTACTAACGAGGTCACCACAAGAAGGCAGGGTGAGGCTTGGACACTAGAAAACTTAAGTATCCCCTCGTAGCACTCAATTCTAATTTTGTCATCCACTGAGTTCTCTACTACAGTAGCAGCACCTCCCAACCTCAATGGTTATGATGCAGCCACAGTTCAGCAATCGAGTCCTATAAGCATTGAGTAGGTGATATAAGGTAAAATAATAATTGGTGAGAGATCTTTACCTTTCCCACTAGATAATATGTTTGATGCAGAACTAGGTGAAACATGGCAGAATACACAGGAGTTTTGTATGTTGCACACAAGTAATCTCCTGAAAGCATCATAAATCACATTCAAACCCCATCCTTTTAAGCTAAACTGTCTCATCACTTTCTCTCTTAGATAAACAATTACTTTAATAACTTAACTGCATACTCTGGAGCACAAGCTGATAGCACTATGGAATAACTGAATGAGCAATGACTACATGAAATACTAAATTTGGTGTAGGCTTAAGACTTCTAACAAAATAAATCTATTACATCTGCATTATACAAAGTAGTAGTCAGAAGAAGTGTATTTTCTGATGTGTTCAAACATCAATACAGAAAAGACACTTTGCTCCAGTAAAGTATATTAACAAATAAGCAAAATCTTTATTAAGCTGGTGTTTCCTCTTTTACTTACCAACAATAACCTGAATTATAACTAGCAGTATGCAAAAAAAATCACACTGTAGCTAATGAGCAGTAGGATACAATATCAAGCTTATTGGCATGAGCAGCTTGATGAATCCTTTACGCTTTCATTCCTATCTAGTTGATTTGTACAAATGATGATATGATCAGTTTTCATAATCACAGTCACTAGCCCTCACGTGATAAAGAATGTTTATGGGGACAGTACATGTTAATTACCATCTAATGACCAATTCTAACAAACAGAACAGGCTTATTTAAATACTCTTTAACAAAAGTAATGCATCAAATTTTGTGTATGCTGATTAAGATTTTTACAAAATTAAAGTAATTAAGAACAACTAATTCATCACTAAAACAAAAAGTTCAGAGGAAAAATAAAATAAAATTGACAGAAACTGAAAAAACTGAAAGTAGAAAAAAAAGATAAAAACAAAAATAATACTCTGAACTCGGCAAAAAATTGCAACAGTAAGTGAGGATTCCTGGATGTCTGATATAAATAAGATAATAAACTGAAAAGTTCTATTCATTTATATCAAGAAAAAATTTCTGAAGTATATTCATACGAACTCATAATGCTCACAAGTAGGCTAGGCTAAATCATATGCATATCGTTTTCATACCAATTATCTTACCAGAAATCTAACTCGATTTATGTAAAATCCTGTAAATTATCTTCTTTATACATCATGTATAACTGAATGGCTGCTACCAAGGATTAAGCTGGTAGAAATGTGACATAAAACATGTGAGGCATCTGCTACTTAATTTTCAGTAAGTAGCCACCTATCTACCATGCATTTAAGTCATGTTGTCTCCATGCATTCAAGTACTTCTTTGGAAGCATATTATATAACATGACAAGACACAATATAAACAGAAATATACAGGGTGTGGTAACTCTCACAAATACACCCTACCCTTCATTACTTAAGATTATAATAGGAGATATCTATACCAAAAATGTCATGAGGACTGGTGTCATTTGAAATGACAGGTATTTTCATATGAATAAACTTTTATCTAATGCATAAACATATTACCCACAGCATGTTATAGCTCAAATTAAAGAGCAAAACATGCTCTACCTGCAAAAGTATTCTGCAAGCAGCAGAGGAGCATGCAATGGTGGGACAAAGTTTATCAAACTGAATTAGAATCCATACTAGAATTTTTGGATGGCAACATCATTTGTTGGGTACCAGTGTAAGACCTGTGTCTGCAACTTGAATTTTCATATTTCAAGATACTTTTTCAAAAATTCACAAACATTCCCACAAACTATCACCTAAAATGAAAAACAGAAAAGTCTCTGGGTAAATTTCAAGGGAAAAATCATCATGCCAAATAAACCTCTAAATGCTACAATCATCATTATAAGGAATGAACAAGTCACGATCTAAACATTTAAACACAGAATCATTTCAGGCAACTGTTTGAAGAGTTACACCAAACATTATTCAGATCCATCTCACCAATCATATTCTATCTCCCAATCAAAGGTACGAGTTATCAATCATTTTCATTGCACAATCCATTTCAAGTAATGTCATATGGTAAACTCAAATTCATATTACCTGATACCAACTTTTCTATATAACTATTTTTTCTTTAAGAATCCAGGCAAACTGACATTGATGGCTTGAGCCCTGGCTTGCAAGGCATTTGCAGTTGGGCGAGAAGCAAACATTTTGCTCATCTTGTTTCTCATGTCATCTACTCCAGGATGGACAGGCAATGCTCCACTAAGGGACAGATTGGATTTGCGTCTGTAAGGATAAGATGAAGTGTACAATCTGGTTTTGACATGAAATCTTGAAGTAATCTTTTCAACATGTACAGTATCTGCCTTACATCAATGTATGATATTCTTTTACTAATAATCAGTGCCACTAGTGAGTCTTTTACAATCAGGTAGAAGCATTCACTCACTGATGTATCTGAACAAACTTCTACATACATCATCCTACTACCTCATACCCATTTCACATCACTGACAGTCAAGACAGTTAATAATATGTATTTACTGTCAATCAGTGCCACTGTTGAGTCTTCAACACTCAAGTGAAAACATATTGTAGTTCAACACTCAAGTGAAAACATATTGTAGGTGTTGTATTAGGAGAAGATTCTACACACACTGTTCTGCTTTTGATAAACTCAATTATATATCATATGCTGACATAATATTCTGCAAACAGGTGCTTTTACTCCTTTATAAAACAGTGCATAAATACTATTACAAGGGATCTACGGTTACAATATGATTATCAAATCAGAGTAATCAATTGTCAAAAAGCATCAACCATATCAACTACCACATAGCTATATATCAAGCATACCCTATCAACCCTAAGGAAGCAAATTCATATTCAACATTATAGGCTACAGATTCATTAAGAGACAGGTATCGAAACAGGATGAGAGAGAGAGAGAGAGAGAGAGAGAGAGAGAGAGAGAGAGAGAGAGAGAGAGAGAGAGAGAGAGAGAGAGAGAGAGAGAGAGAGAAGAGGAGAGAGAGAGAGAGAGAAAGAGAAGAGGCGACAGTAAGAGAAAGAAAGAGGTGAGACAAAAGGGGAAAGAGAAAGAGATAGATTAACCTCCCAGCACATAGCAAAGTACATTTATCATCCCAGCTATTATCTTACGCATGTTAAGAAGAACACTAAATACTGAGCAGGAGAGATGAACTCTATACAAGTGAAGGCCTTAGCAAGAATCCATATCAATTGTTCTCAAGTAGCTTCTTCCCACTTCAATGTAGCATCTAATATTCAACATTTCTATAATCCTAGTTATAAGTTATCAAACGGTCTTGAGTTTTAATGTTTCAAATCAACATATATGACAACTGTAAAGCTATAATGTATTACAAAGCTCTTTCATTAAAAATTGTTAACAATAAAATCAATGCTCGACAGATCAAATAAAGTCATGTACATATTTCAACACACATGTACTTATAAATAAATACTCATAATTTGACAATACAAGAAAAACACTGATATTCTCAAAAACACCAACACACATCACCATGAGTTATCGTGACTATACACATAAGCAGCAAAACAAGAACCCAGGGACAAAAAGTGGATCAATAAGATACACGAAAAAAGGATAACAAAGACAGCACTGCAAAAAAGGCAACAGACCTTTAAACTGAAATAAAAGCAAAGGCTCATTCATTGCAGCTTGGAGAGCTGCCCATCTGTTATCAACATTACTTACTTTAATTTCTCACTTTACTTGTAAAACTGCCATTAACACTTCTGTGGCGTCTCTATCTTCCATGGACGTCTGGGAGGGGTGATAAAACCTTACATTTAATGGATTTCAGTTTTATTTCTATGTTTGTTGCAGGCTTCTAGTTAACAAAAAAGGATTAGGATTTGCAAATTCATTCAATAAAAACTAATGCACAAGAAATAAAACTGATAAAAGATTCTACACAGAAAAAATTATGCTGATTTTATTAAAGAATTCCAAAGGCTATTCTCTCAATACTAAATAATGCATGGCGATTATTTGGCAGACTTTTCCCCTCAGCATAAGTTTCCTCTAGCTGTCTTCAGTTCTTTTATGAATAGTTGCAGAAGTGTACGCACTGAAAGATAAGGTTATACACATACTTGTCATCCTTCGCAAATGCCAACAAATATTCCAAGGGAAAATACTAGGATGTATTCCAACACCATCCACTAGATCCCCAATTACCCCTGTATGTACATAAAGAAGTAAAACACCACACTTCGAGCAAATTCATATACTGTACAGTCAGCAGTAGATTAACTGCCATAATGTGCACCACTGTATATATCTAAGTACAATTCAAGAACAAATCTGCCAAATCTATTTCATCACTATTTTTTAAGAAGACCTAATCATGATTTAGGGTCAAAAGTATATTATCATGATTGTATATAGCCCTAGCACCTCATTTATGGGGCTCCTACAGCTTAGAGGCTGTTCTACACTCAGAAGTGGGAAATTGATGGACTATCTTAAGAGCAAAAAGTTCAACAAGATTATACTTTTTTCACCAAATGACAACAATACAGCCTTGTCAAAGGTGATTTTTCACTTGTAGTATCACCACAAGAAGGAAGAGTCTAGTAAAACAAACTCCATAGAATAAGGCCCTGAATAGAGAAGGTAAAAGGATGTACCTAATCTATTCCGTTAGGTTAATACTGAAGTAAGTAAACACACACACACACACACACACACACACACACACACACACACACACACACACACACACACACACACATCCCAGTGAAGGTGTTATGTCCTGGAGATCTGTTGGTCTAGTAGTCCGTTTTAAATCTTTTAAATTTTTCAATCTAATGCCTATGTATGGACTACATCTGAAACAATACAGCTTACCATCAATATACCATGCTATATCATGGTGAAATTTACATAAAATCTAATGAAAACCGAAAAAAGGTGATGATAAGGACTTACCTAAGCCCGTAAGTTTATGCCTCTTACTATATTAACCAAGCACCCTTATTCAACATGATGTGATGGCTTTACATGCTATACCAGCAATACCCTGTGAAATAGCAACTTTCTAACACTATGAATAAATGCTAAAATTTCCTCTCATCAATGAGAATTATAAATGTTAAAAATACCATGTAAAATGCACGTAAGCTCATACCTGAACATTACTGCAGTGAATTTAGGAAGGAAAGAAGACAGACATAAAACCTTATATCAACTTCTATGAGTTGGGTACCTTCTCCTATTTGTTGGGTGCAATTCATCACAAATGACTGCAAAAGATGTCACATAATTTGAAAAATCTGATGGGCTGCTCCTGGTAAAGCAGTTCAAGCAAGCCATCCACCAGAGGGTTTGTCTCAATCAGAAGGGCCTGCTAAGCTGAGAGAGATCATAATACTTGCTGATAATATCATAATAACTCATCCAAGTACATCAATTAACCCCTCAGCAAAAGGGCCTAAAGTTCCGAGAAATAAGCTTAATTTTCACTCCCTTTCAACCGACAAAACCTTGACATGGGGTAAAGGATCAGTAGTTTGCTTCTGCTGGAAAAAGCAAAATGATGTTGTTGCATTTTGTCCCATGTTGATTAAGAAACTGAACAATGGAATATCTACACTCTTGTGAGTGCAACTGGATAGTTATAAACCAGAAAAGGCTTTGGTGCTCTCCATGATGATCAGGTCATCAACAGATCTGTCACCTGTAACCAATGCAGAAGATAACAATTCCCTTTTGTGATATCTTACAACACTTGTATGTTTCATTATCTCACAACTAAGAATGCAGTCCATCATACAGAGAATTGTCTTACTGGGGAGTTTTACGGTACAGACTGAATATGAGGACCAATGTGGGATCTAGCTGTGTCATGGGTGGCATGAGTCACAGTTCCTATCATGTAATATGAGGACCAATGTGGGATCTAGCTGTGTCATGGGTGGCATGAGTCACAGTTCCTATCATGTAATGAAAACATGGCAACTCCATGTTCAATGATCAAGTTGTGTTATGGACTTTCCCAAGGGAATGACAGAACTGCCTGGCATACATAGTGAGAGTACATGTCACTTTGGATGCGACAAATGGTGTGCCAGGGGAGTTATCCAAAGACAGAGATATCCCTTATGTAGAAAATGGTAGTGATGGGGTAACTGAGTTAAATGTCCTGGATGAGTTCTCAGACAATTATTACTGCAACACCAAGGAGTCAATATCAAGTGAAGATGATCTGCATAATCCTAATGTTTATGTACTTCCTTCTTTAACACCTGATATGCCCTCCTCTGGTGGCATAGAGTTGCTGCTAGTGTTTGCGTGAGTGTGCTTTTGAAATTAAAGCAAGTGAACCTAATCAGACTGAACTTCAGGAAATGATTTCCATGGGGTGTGAGACCCCAGCCTCTGCTAATCTGTGAAATACGCCTGCAAACAGAAAAAGTTCCTGTAACATGTCTAAGAGTTATGACTGTTCTCATGAGCAGAGTGACAGGGGGGGGGGGAAGCAACATGAGCAAAAGTGAAATTTGTCAGAGTAACCTGTCTCAGTTTTCAAGCTCAAAATACCCTTTACCTGACTGTCACATCCCCTTGTTTTCTTCACCCAGGGAGGAGCAGTTAATCTTCCAGTTGTTGAAGTACCAGATAGTACTCTCCTAGAATCTCATGGTGCTAAAGTGAATTCCCCCAGAATACAATGTTTCAAATGTTATGTTTAGAGCATCCTGTGGTAAAGAGCACCAAACCCATCAGCCCCAGTGTCCACCTCTCACCTCGGGAGACAGGTAACCCAGTCAGAACTAAGACTTGTGTCCATCACATAATATTCCATAATGTATGTTACTCCAATTATGTCATTGGGAGGTGGAGAAGGTAAAAATTTCTGCTGGAATTCTGTTTGACCGTACAGAAGAATTTGATAACCTCCAACTAGCATTCAGAATCCTAAGCACTCAGTCTATGGCTTAATAGCTAACCCTGATGGCAATATTCAACTTACACAGTTAAGCCAAAATGCTTAACTCACAGACTCCTGTAGAGTGAAGAGACCAACCAACCTAGACTGACAATCTTTGTATTCCTCATAACTGGCACCTGCCCAGGGATGCTGCTTCTCTACCTTGAGAGCAGATTGAGAGAGAAGGAAGCACTCCACCAACAGCTGTTGCTACCTCTGACTAATATCCATGGAGGCTGCCAATCCAAGCAGCCATGTGTTTCCACTGATCAACCAAAGAAGGTTTGCACAAAAAGGTGTAAACAAGTGAATGGAGAAGGTTGGTAGCCACAGGGTGCCATCTCTGTACTTTGAGTTACCATCTAGGGCCAATGTGGTTTATTGTAGGGTTGTTGGGTTTCTAAAAAAAAAAAAAAAAAAAAGGCATACGTTGACCTCATAAATATCAATATGGTCATCAAGGGTGAAATCTTGTTGGATTAAACCTACAGTGTTCACAAAAGACACTGTCAGCCCTCATGTATTTTCAAGGGCAATACACAGCTAAGATTTATTGTCGGTACAAGTATGACATTCTAAGGGTGAAATCATCATATATATGGTTGTTGAGACTAGTGTTTCTAATAGTGTGAGCACCAGTAATCCTCCTCAGTGTTCCAAGGCTATCTTGAGGGAAGGGTATTCTTTCTTTACTCTTCCTGGTTGCCATTTCATTTTGAGAATTTCACTTCTGGTTACTTGTGTATCTTCTACCTGTACTTCATATTGGGTGGCTGTTACCTTTCTAGGAAGGAGAAAGCCTGAATTATCGACTGAAATAAGAAAATAATGTGGGTACATGTGAGATTTCTAGGTGCACTGGGTGCTCAGGTCGCATAATCAGGCGGCTGCTTTCTAAAATGCCTCATCAGTGCCTCATTTCATTCAGGAGATTAAGTGAACCCTAAGAACTCAGAATACTAAAGGAACAATGACAAAGTACTAAAACATAAGAGTGACGGCACCTTTGAAAATGTATAAGGAAGTGGGCAAGGTTTCTTGCGGACACTGTATTTTCATGTTAACATGATCTCTTGATCCCATAGGGCTCTGTATAGAGGAGACATTACTTACTTATCCAAGTCACATACATATCATTGCCACAATCACAAAATGAATCATCGAACATAATCTTTTATAGTGATCAACATGGCATGGGGAAAAATATGCCTCAGCTGAGGCCAGTTTGGGAAAAAACACTAAAAGGAAAAGAAAGTAGAAATCAGTCAGGGCTCTGCAGGTGTTTGTAGACCTCATTCTTAAAGGAAGAAAGGATATACAATGTGAGATGGACCAAAGAAAGAAGAGAATTCCTTAGCTTAACCATCTGTGGGAAGAAAGAAGTATCATAACAGCCAATCCTTAAGTAGCCAGACTTCACACAGAAACTTTGGAAAGCAGCAGCCTTAGGGGGTGGAGACAAATGCACACAACTCACAAGAACAATGAGCAAAACAATATCTACAGAATAGAAAGAGAGAGCAGCAACATCACAGCATACAGAAGGACAGGGCTGAAGTGACGTGAAACCAGAAGTAATGAGATGGAAGGCCTTTATTCCAATCTAGTTAACAGAGAGGTGGAGGATAAGCCACCCCAGATGTGTGAGCAGTATTCCATTCCTGGGTGAATATAACTCCTGTAGCTGTGAAACAGCGGCTTGCAAGAAAGATAATTACGGCACCTAAACAACACTACCAGCTTTTGGGACGTAGACTTTGTAATGTTGATCAGGTGGATTTCCAGGAGAGAGTGGAGGATATAGTTATGCCCAGCAAGTTTGTTATCAAAGGGTAACTGTGTTGCTTTGATAATGAGCAAAGAGAAACAAATGAATCTTAGAATGAGATATAGGTAGAATATGTGTTTTACCACCGTTAAATTTAACAAGCTTACTGCTTCCCTACTCAGAAATGCTGCACAGGTCCAAACTAAGACAGGAAATATGCTCAATAAAATAATGAGAACGATTATTCGAAGTACGGGGAAAAGCAAGTTGAAGTCTGTAAAGTGGAATCATCACCACAAGAGTGACTAGGGTTAGAGGTAGAGAAGAGACCATTTATTAAAAGAAGAAAAAGAGTAGGAACACCACTATTGATAGATACGAGGGGAAGCTGCTACATTGATGGAATGGTCAGAGAGGAAACCATGCATCAGAGAGCATAGAGAAGCACTGAAACCAAAGAAAGGCAGTGTTTCTAGAAAGCAATGTCTTATGCCATACCCTGTCATATGCTTTAGAGATGTCATGGGCTACAACAAAAATTTCACCAAAATCCCTGAGAGAGGAGGCCCAGAGGTGAAGTCACATAGAACAGATCACCAAGAGACCTAGCTCTGAAAAATCCATAACAGGTGATGTGAAAGAACAAAATAGGATGCTAAAAGTCTGTGAAAGTGAGAGTTTAGGAGAATATCAAAGAAACTGGAGATAGCAGAAGTGAGAGCTATAGGACTATAGAGGGGTTGGAGCAGTAGTCTTTCTTCAGGATGAGTTGTACCAAGGCATATTTCCAAACAGAGGGGAAAGTCTGGGTGTTTAAACAGAGGCAAAATAGGTAAGCAAAGACTGGTGCTATCTCAGAGGCACACTCCCTTAAAACCCAAGGAGGTATGCCAATCTAAGCCTTTCACCATGTCTACTAGGAGTTGGGAGACTACCTGGAAGACTCAACAAAAGAAGAATATATGAGATAGTATGAGTTCAGTGGAAGGAGATAAGAGCAGAGGATTAAAGCTGAATCACTGTACCAAAGAGAGCAGTTCTACCAGTAAGAGAGTTTGCAAACAGATTGATCATGTTGAAAAAGAGGAGAAAAGGCTGAATTACAGTTGTTACAGATGCTTTAGGTTAAGGACCAAAAAGATATGTTAGGAGAAGAGGTCAAGTCAGCACACCTCCTTTTTATGAAAAAGTGCTTGGCTCTTCAAAGAGCAGCTTTGCAACAATTCCAAGTATAAATGAAAGTGGAGCAGGTTTCAGAGGAAGAAAAGAATTTCATGGATGGGTATCATGCCTGGTGGCAACAATGGTCATACTGACATGATAACTTTCCTATGTTTGTCCTTTATATAACTAGTTTTGACATCTCTGGGATAAAAAAAAATTCTACCTCTGTACTTCCTGCATGTTGTAGGTGACTAAAGGGGCAGGAGTTGGGGGGCTAGAAAAAAAACTTCTTGTATTTCACTTTCTAAAAGAGGGAACACAAGAAGCCATGCAGGGAGTGCTCATCCTCCTCAAAGCTCATGTCTAATTGTGTGTGGATGCAACCAAGTTGAAAAGAGAGGAGACATAGGTAGTATGTTTGAGGAAAGAAACCTGGATGTTCAGCCTCTGACTGACACAAAGCTCAAGGATAAAGGGGAAGAATGGTTTGGAAAATTCTTAGGAGTAAAGTCAAGGGTTGGTGCAAGGACAATAGCAAAGGGTGGAGAAGCACTACTCACGAGGCATGAGTTGTGGGAGTGTGTGACAGAGTGTAAGGAAGTAAATTCTAGACTGATGTGGGTAAAACTGAAAGTGGATGGTAAGAGATGGGTGATTATTAGTACTTATGCATCTGGTCATGATAAGAAAGATAGTGAGAAGCAATCATTTGGGGAGCAGCTGATGGAGTGTGTCAACAGTTATGATGTAAGAGACTGGGTATTAGTGATAGCTGATTTGAATGCAAAGGTAAGTAATGCAGCACTTAGGGGTATAATTGGAGCATATAGGGTTTTCAGCAATATGAACAGCTTGTGGAAATGTGTACTGGAAAAGGATTGGTGATTGGGAATACCTGGTTTAAAAAGGGATATACACAAGTATACATATGAGAGTAGGAAAGATGGTCTGCAGGCATTACTGAATTACAATAATTGATAGGCATGTAAAAGAGATACTTTTCCATTTTAATTGTGCTGAGAGGGGAAGCTGGGTTGGATGTCTGATTGCTATCCTGTGGAGGTAAGGGGGAAGATCAAGGTTTTTGGAAAAGAAGAAACAACGTTGGGAAGAAGTGGTGAGAGTAAATGAGCTTGGAAAAGAGACGTGCGAGAAGAAATACCAAGGCAGACTTGAGTGTACAATGGCAAAATATGAGAGTAAATGAAGTAAGGAGACTGGGTGAGAAATGGAAGGTATTTAAGGAAGCAGTGATGATATATGCAAGAGATGAATGTGACATGCAAAAGATGGGAGGTAAACAGATTAGAAAGGGTAATAAGGGGTGGGGTGAAGAAGTAAAGTTGCTTGTGAAAGAGAAAATAGAGGCATTTGAGTGGGCCTTACATGAAAGAATTGCAAATGATTGGATATATAAGAGAAATCAGCATGAGGTCTAAAGGAAGGTGCAGGGTTTGAAAAAGATATCAAATAAGAGTTGGAGTGAGCAAGTCTCAGTAAACTTTAGGTAGAATAAAAAGATGTTCTGGAAGGAGGTAAATAATGTGTGAAAGACAAGAGAACAAATGGTAACATCAGTGAAGGGGGCAAAAGAAGAAGTGATAAAAGGTAGTGATGAAGTGAAGAGGAGATGGAGTCAGTATTTTGAGGGATTCTTAAGTGTGTTTGATGACAGAGTGGCAGATGTAAGGTGTTTTGGTCAGGGTGGTATGTGTAAGATGAAATGCAGTAAGGTGGCTGGAGTACATGGTATTGCCACTAAACTTATCAAGAAAGGGGATGACCAAGTTGCTGACTGGATAGTTAGGATTTTCAGCGCATGTATGGATCATGGTGAGGTGCCTGAGGATTGGCAGAATGCATGTATATTACTACTGCATAAAGGCAAGGGGGTTAAAGGTGTGTTCAAACTACATGGATATAAGTTTGCTGAGTATACCTGTAAGTTGTATAGGAGGGTATTGCTTGAGAGGGTGCAGACATGTACAAAGCATCAGATTGGGGAGGAGCAGTTTAGTTTCAGAAGTGGTAGAGGAAGTGTGGATCAAGTGTTTGCTTTAAAGAATGTGTGACGAATATATACAAAAACAGATGGACTTGTACATGGAATTTATGGATCTGGAGAAGACATATGATGGGGTTGATAGAAATGCTTTGTGGAAGGTCTTAAGAACATATGGTATGGGAGGAAAGCTGCTAGAAGCAGTGAGAAGATTCTATCAAGGGTGTAAGGCTTGTGTACGAGTAGGAAGAGAGGAGAGCAAATGGTTTCAAGTAAAGGCTAGTCTGTGGCAGGGGTGTGTGAGGTCACCATGGTTGTTCAATTTGTTTTTGAAAGGGGTGGTGTGTCAGGTAAATGCAAGAGTCTTGGAGAGAGTGGCAAGTATGCAGTCTACGGAGGATGAGAAGGCCTGGGAAGTGATTACATTGTTGTTTGCTGATGATACAGCAATGGCGACATATTTGTGTGAGAAACTGCAGAGGAGTATCCGAAAGAAGGAAATTGAGAGTAAATGTAAATAAAAGCAATGTTGTTTGGCTTAACATGGCTGAGAAACAGGTCAGTTGGAGTGTGAGTATGAATGGTGAAAAAACTGGAGGAAGTGAGGTGTTTTTGATACCTGGAAGTGGACATGGCAGCGAATGAAACCATGGAAGCAGAAGTGGGTCATATGGTAAGTGAAGGGGCAAAGGTTCTGGGAGTGCTGATGAAAGAGCAGAAAGAGAGATTGTTATCTGGGAGAGCAAAAATGGGTATATTTGAAGGTACAGTAGTCCCAACAATATCATTTGAATGTGAGGCATCTGTATAATGTGCTGAGGAGGGTAGATGTGTTGGAAATTAAATGCTTAAGGACAATATTTGATGTGAGTTGGTTTGATGAAGTAAGAAATGAAAGGGTAAGAGAGAGGTGTGATAACAAACAGAATGCAGTTGAGAGAGAGCTGAAGAGGGTGCGCTGAAATAATTTGGACATATGGAGGGAATAAGTGAGGAAAGGTCAACAAAGATGATATATGTGTCAGAATTGGAGGGAATAAGAAGAACGGTGAGACCAAACTGCAGATGAAAGGATGGAGTGAAAAAGATTTTGAGCACCTGGGGCCTCAACAAGTAGGTAGATGAAAGGCATACATGGGTTAGAGTAAACTGAAATTATCTGGTATACAGGGGTCGACATGCTGTCAATGGACTGAACCAGGGAATGTGAAGCATCTGGGGAAAACCATGGAAAGGTCAGGTCTGTGGGGCCTGATTGTGAATAGGGAGCTGTGGTTTAAGTGCACTGCACATGACAGCTTGAGAATGGATAAGAGTGGATGAAGCCTTTCACTGTCTGCAGGAAATGGCAATTAAATTTGAGAAAAAAAAAAAGAGACAATGACATCAGAAAATTAATGGTTGATTGTAGGAAATGGAGAAGATTTGTATGTAGAGATGGAGTTGTAGTTGAATCAATTGGTTTCTCATGAAGAATCAACTTAACAGGAGAAGACAAATTAAAATACCTGTTTCACTTTTGTAGACTAGACATGAGTTGAGGATGTGTATGAAAGAACATTCAAGTTGTAAGAGTTATGAATAACTGCAGACATATATATACACTGTAGTTCTAAAACTATGGTCTTACCCAGATCAAAGGCAGCAATCACTCTTTCTGCTTAATATATCAATCCACAGCACCACTAAAAACAAAACTTGAGTTAAACTTAACAAATTTTTCATCTACATCTACTTCCGTTCACTCATTTCCAGTTCACTTTCTCAATAATATTTTCAACTAAAATTCCTCTTCATCATATAATCAACACTTCTGCTGAGCTGGCCTGTAATGCAAATTTCACCCCCTTACTGGCCAGTGACTCAACTATAACTATCACTCAAAAGGGGTTTTAGTATTTCATGGATAGACTACAGGCAGAGCAAGATCCTTTCTACTTAAAGGTATGCACTACACAGAGCATCAAGTTCAGCAATTTTGGAAGGTATCATCCAGCTCACCCAGACTGAGCAGGGGTATGAGCAGGCAATTAGCATCCAGCACTGCTGGAATCTTGAAGCTGTCAAGTTCTGGATAACACTATGTGTCAATGGCTTTTGAATCCATCCATCACTTAATATCTCAAACCAATTACTGTTACAGACTAATCCTAGCACAGAGCTTATGAATTCAACATTACAAAAAATATATGGCACAAATGAAAAGTGAAAAGAATTACATTTGTAGCTTACCTTTCTTGTCCCTGGGATGACTGGGCACGCAAGCTGTATTCTCGTATCAAGTCCGTAATGGTTTCCATATTTTCAAATGTTGTAGATCCTAAAGTTTTTTGAAGCTGAAAGAAAATCTTCCATTAGAGAATAAAAAATTATTTGATTGAATTGAAGGGACTAAGAAAACCTTTAAAGTAACAGTAACTCTACTCCCTTACCTGGGACTGATAAACTTTTTGAAGTTTCTCAATCCATCCTTACAAACCCTCTTTCTAGGCACAAAATGCTAAACTGAGCAATTCTATATGCTATAAGATGCTCTGTAATTATCAATCTTGGCACACTAAGTTAAAGTCAGTAGATCTGATCAATCTCTAATCACCCCTCCATTTTTCCATGCAAAATGCTCTATATCATTCTCTGCCATATTTGATACACATTACTTTCAAATGTTAAAGCTTACAATTTCCTATTTTTTTCAATTGAAACTATCACACATCCAAACATACCAAAACCTGCTATGTAACTGTAACTCCATTCCCTTCTACTTGGGACTAATAAAAGGTTTACAATCCATTCACAAAAATCCTTAATCAGGGTATAACACAACAGAGCGAGCAGTTCTCCATGATGCAAATGGTTCACAATTATTCACCTTGCACACTAAGTCAGATAAGTCTCTAATCACCCTTCCAGCTCTGAAGGAGAAATGCCCTACAAAATACTCAATGCAATATTTACTAAACATTACTTCCAATTTTTTCCATTCAAATAAGTATTACACTACATCACATCTCTTCAAAACACACAAAGAATAATATCTTATGTGCACTTACACTTCTTCACCCTATAAACACCCTCAATGTAATTTACCATTCTGCCAAGCTTTAACTTTTGTGAATCAGCTAACAAAATAAAATTACTAAACTGAGAGAATATACAAATTAATTTGATTCAGTCCAGCCTTAGGAAGATCTTTGATCCATGCTCTCTCTATTCCATTTCTCCCCCTGCCATTAACACCACAGATAACTGTCACTTCATCCAACTTTAGTGGGTTGCATACCATCTGAACTTCCCCAGAAGCTTTTCTTTATCCATTCCCTTTGATATTATACTGGTTTATGACACACTTTGTGGCTAGCACTATCAGATCCCATCTTCAATCTCATTTCCAATCAAATAACCAACTAATTCATGCATTACCATACACTTCTAAATACTTTTCATTTTAAATACAGCAATATTCTGCCTTGGTCTACATCCCCATCCTCTCATGTATCACCATCATCATCAGGAGCAATCCTTCCCAAATCATAAGTTCATAACATATGAGAAACAAATCTTCAGGGAGAACATAATGATGATTGTCTTACCTGTGTAAGAGGTGGAAGAACAAAGTGTGCCACTACATGGTCAGCCAAGTGACAGCAAGTAAGGGCTGAGTATGCTTCTAGCAACCCAACTCCAAGTATTACTGCTTCTTCTTCGCTGTGCTTCCCATCCATTGCCAGTCGACACAATCGAGGCAGCAGGACTTTTTAGAAATTAATTCATAGTAATATTTCCTAAATAACAATAATTCATTTTCAATGCTTTCTTGTTTTTCCAGTCCTAACAAGGTAGCATCAAGAACAGATGACTGGAGTGTGAGAAAAAATCCTCACTTTGCTCTTTCTGTTCCTTATCAAGAGACTATCCAGAGGGGGAGGATTTCCAGGCCCCAATTCCTGCCCCTCTTTGTTATCTCTACAACATGCAGGAGATACATGGGAAGTATTCTTTCTCCCCTACCCAGTGATAAATATTTTAACAATTATAAAATGAAAAGATGTGTGTGGGTGGTACTTACAAAAAAGTAGTGCGAGGGAATGGGAGATGTACAAGAGAAAGCAGAGGTTTAAAATACAGGGTAAATCTGAGGGGCTGAGCGAGTATCAGCAATAAGATGTTTTGGAAGCAGGTTAATAGTATCAAAAAAAAAAAAAAGAACAAATGGGAATTACAACAAAGGGGGCAACTGAGGAAGTGGTAACAGAAAGTGATGAGGAAGAGGAAATAGAATGAGTATCATAAAGGACAGTTAAATGTGTTTGATGATAGAGTGGCAGATGTTAGGTGTCTGAATCAGGGAGGTATGTGAAGTGAAATAGTCATGGTAAGTGGTTTGGTGAAGAGACAAAAGGCTACAAAAGCTTTGCACAAGATGAAATGAGGCAAGGCAGCCAGAGTGGATGGTAATGTAGTTGAATTCTTTAAGAAAGGGGGCAGCTGTGTTGTTGTTAGGTTAGTGTATGTATGAATCATGGTAAGGTGCCTGAGGACTGGCAGAATGCATGCATGGTGCCAAAGTATAAAGGACAAAGATGAGTGTTTGAATTACAGAGGTAGGAATTTGTTAAGTGGACCTGATAAGCTGTAAGGAGGAATGTTGATTGAGAGGGTGGTAGCAAGCATAGTGCATCTGACTGAGGAGGAACAATGTGGTTTCAGGAAAGGTAGAGGATGTAAGGATCAGGTGTCTAATTTGAAATGTGTGTGAGAAATACTAAGAAAAACAGAAGGATCTGTAAAAGCCATTTTTGGATCTGGAGAAAGCATATGATAGGGTTGAGAGATGTCCTTTGCAAGAGGTGTTACAATTATACAGTGTGGGAGGAAGGCTATCAGAAACAGTGAGTACTTTTCATCAAAAGAGTAAGGCATGTGTGCAAGGAGGAAGAGAGGAGGGTAAGTAGTTCCAGGTGAAGGTGGGTCTGTGGCAAGGGTGTATGATGTCACCATGGCTATTTACTTTGTTTGTGAATGGGTTGATGAGTCAGGGATATGCATGGATTTTGGAGAGAGGGACAGGTATGCAGTCAGTATGGGGTTAGGGGTCTAAGTGAGTCATTTGTTGTTTGCTGATAAAAGGGGACTGGTGGCAGATTCAAGTGAGAAACTGAACTGTTGGTGTATGAGTTTGGGAAAGTGTGTGAAAGGAGAAAGGTGAGAGTAAGTGTGAATAAAAGCAAGATACTAGGTTTACCAGAGCAAAATGATAGGTTAGTTTGAAGTCGAGTCTGAATGGAGAAAACTTTTAGGAGGTGAAGTGTTTTCAATACCTGGGAGTGGACTGGAACCATGGAAGAGGAGGTAAGTTGAAGGTTGGGTGAAGGGGTGAAGGTTTACTTGAGTTCTCATGAGAAAGACAGACAACAGGAGAACTGATTGGCCCATGACTGGGTTGTCAGGTAAAAAAATAAAATAAAAAAGTTTAACTTGACAAGAAAATGTAATTCCACTCACTAGTTTCTTCAACTATCACTGACTCCCCATTGCTGCACATCAGCCTTTTACTGTTCCCATTACTGCTGTCATTTATAGTCTATTTCTGGCATTTTTCTCAGAGTATACCTGAATTTATATAATATTTGTCTAAACGACCTTTGAAGGTATTTATAGTCTTAGCATTCACTACATCTGACAGTAACTCATTCCAGTGTTCAACACACCTATATGAAAACAAGCTTTTTCCCACATCCATACGACATCTTTTGGCCTTGAGTTTTATTCCATTTGTCCTGGTAACCATAATTTCTTTACTTTGAAAAGATGTTCATGATTTACTTTAACAAACTTGTACAGAATTTTGAACACTTGGACTAAGTCACCATGAAGTCAACAATTTTTAAGGGAGAAGAGATCCAATCATTTTAGCCTTTTCACATGCCAGATTTCTAAGGAATGGGAACAATTTTGTCATGCATCTTTGTACTTGCTCTAACTTTTCCTCACCTTTTTTTATAGTTTGGGGACCAAAACTGGACTGCATATTCACGGTGTGGTCTTACTAGAGGATTATAAAATGTGAGAATTGTTTCTGGTGTCTTGTAATCTATGTTCATGGCTGTGGAACCTAATATTTGGTTGTCCTTTTTACTTGCTGCTTGATACTGTTTAGTGTACTTCAGATTGTTGTTAATGACAACTCCAAGGTCCTTTTCTTCTTTCACATCAGTCAGAAAGTTTCTGAATAGTTTGTAGTCGTAATGTATATTCTTGTATCTAAAGTGCATAACTTTACACTTGTCGACATTAAACTTCATTTGCCATCTGTCTGACCACTCTGCTAGTAAGTGAAGATCTCTATGAATCATTTCGCAGTCTCGCCCATTTACAGCTCGACCTCCTAGTTTAGTATCGTCAGGAAACTTGGAGATCTTACACGAGACCAAATTCTAGATCATTAATGTATATTATGAAAAGAACTCAGCTTAGGACCGACCCCGGTGGCACACCACTCATTACCTCTAGCCAACGTGAGACTTCGCCATTTAATACTACATGCTGCTTTCTTCCGGTAAGCCAGTCTCTGATCTATGCACAGAGTTCTTAACCAATCCCATGTGCTTTGAATTTATGTAAAAGCCTCTTGTGAGGTACTTTACTGAAAGCCTTTTGGAAATCTAAACATACTATATCAGTCGGTACTTCTTCATCTCAATTATGATAAAATGACATTTAAAATATTCCAGCAAATTTGTCAGACAGGATCTTCTATTGCGGAAACCGCATTGGTAGTCCCATGTAATTTTGTGATCTGGAAATGTGACAATTTTATCAAGTATTATATTTTTCCCTCATTTTACCTAACACTGATGTAAGGTTAATTGGTTGGTAATTCAAGGCACACTTTTTGTCTCCTTTTTTATATATATGTGTAACATTTGCTAGTTTCCAGTCAGTTGGGACCTGACCATCCAAGAGAGATTTGTTGAATATTTTTGTTATATGGTATAACAGCTGTCTTCTAACCTCTTTTGAAAATCTTGGAGCTAAGTTATCTGGGCCTTTGGCTTTGTAGGATTTAACTGGTCTAGGTATTTAAGTACTTAAGAGCTCTTTATCTTTCTAAACTTCAACTCTCCTTCATCAGATCCTAGAAACATTTTCACTGGTTGCAGTATTCAAGATGTTTCTTCAATTGTGAATATGGAACTAAAGGAATAATTTAGTATGGTAGCCATTTTTGTGTCGTCAGTAGTTAGTGTGTCAAGTTCGTTTTATAATGATCCAATTCCTTCTTTTACTGTCTTCCTTTGTCTTGTATTTTGAAGAATTCCTCATGATTATTCTTATCTTTCAAGGAAAGTCTTTGTTATTCCACGTGTTTACTGTCTAATGACCTTACACTCTCTTTGGGTTTTGATTACTTCCTGATGATTTTCATCAGTTCCCACTGATTTGAATTTCTTATATTTTTCTTCTTTTGGCAAATCAGTCCGTCTATTCTCCTATTCATCCATGATGGTTTTAAATAAGTACTGCAAATTCTCTTTGTAATTCATGGAATATGGTTATTTTTAATTTCAAGAAGTGTGTTTTTAAAATTATTCCACATTTCCACTACTGTGTGAATGTCAAGAAGTTTTGTCCAATTGGTACTGCAAATTTCGTGTCTAATGTTTTTAAAATTTGCTCGCCTGTAATCTGAGATCAAGAGTTTGCTGTCATATATTTCATAATCTAAATCCATCTCTAATTTAATCAAACTGTGATCGCTGTTTTACAAACTCTCACCTACTTCACAAAAGTTGATTAAGTTTGTGTCACTAGCGAGGACAAGATCAAGAATGTTTTTACCTCTAGTTGGTTTCTTAATTGACTGTTACAGAAAAGCATCTTCATTCAGTTCCATTAGTCTCATTCCCTCTTGGACATCTGTTAATGTGTTCCAGTTTATGTTTGGACTACTGAAGTTTCCTACCATTAAAACCTCTTTACTGTTTACTATAGTTTTGCACAATGGGAGCAATGAGGAATATGTGAAGTCATTATCTGCAAGGGCATAAATGGGTATGTTTGAGAGTACACTAGCCCCAACAATGTTGTATGAAAGTGAGGCATGAGCCATTGATGAGAATGTACAGAAGAGGGAGAACTTGTTGACAATGAAATGTTTGAAGATAGTACATGGGGTTAGTTTGGTTGATCAAGTAAGTAATGACAGGATAGGAGAGAGCTGTGGTAATAAAAAAGTATTACTGAGAGAGCTGAAGAGGGTGTGCTGACATGGATTGGACATATGGGGAGAATGAGAGAGGAGAGATTTAAAAAGAGGATATATGTGTCAAAATTGGAGGGGACTAAGAAACTGGGGAGACCAAGCTGGAGATGGAAGTATGGGAAGAAAAATATTTAAAGTGCTTGGGCTTGAACATGCTGGAGGGTGAAAAGCATGCACAAAAGTGACCTGGAATGATATACAGGGGGAAGATGCTGTGATGAACTGAACCAGAGCATATGGAGTTGCTAGGGTAAACCATGGGAAGGTCTGTGGGGCCTGGTTGGGGACAGTTGGCTGTAGTTTTGGTGCATTACACAAGACAGATAGGGAATGGCTGTGTATGAATGAGGCCTTTTCTTCACCTGTTCTTGGCACTACTTCGCTAATAAAGGAAATGAAGAACAAATATAAAAAAAATAAAACATAAAATGAAACTATTCTTATCATTGCTGAAACAAATTGTCACAGTCATACCAGGTATGAGTATTAATACATAGGCATACTGCACCTATATAAGCATTCTGAACAATGAGAAAAAATGGATTTGCCTTATGTGCCCTTAAACCTTTGTGGCCAGTTGGCTACTTACACTGGTGTATTAGGCGGGGGTGTGCAGTGTGCGCTAGAAGAGAACATGTACGAGCCAAAGCCAACTGAAAGTCCAAGTTCTCCAATACGGATGGATCTTCACAAAGAGTCTCCAGTTGAAGCCACACTTTGTCTAATACCTATAAGAGGGGCCATATGTTATTCTTTCTCTAAAGTTATAACAAAAAATAAACCTTATCAACAAATATACATCTGCATATACAATGCACAATTCATGAGAATTTCGCAAAGAAATTTACTGTTTTGTATTTAAGGCTTTTCACAAAGTATTAGATGAACATATATATGTATTCTTATTTATTTTTTATTTTGCTTTGTCGCTGTCTCCCGCGTTTGTGAGGTAACGCAAGGAAACAGACGAAAGAAATGGCCCAACCCACCCCCATACACATGTATATACATACACATCCACACACACAAATATGCATACCTATACATCTCAATGTACACATATATATACACACACAGACACATACATATATACCCATGCACACAATTCACACTGTCTGCCTTTATTCATTCCCATCTCCACCTCGCCACACATGGAATACCATCCCCCTCCCCCTCATGTGTGCGAGGTAGCGCTAGGAAAAGACAACAAAGGCCCCATTCGTTCACACTCAGTCTCTAGCTGTCATGCAATAATGCCCGAAACCACAGCTCCCTTTCCACATCCAGGCCCCACACAACTTTCCATGGTTTACCCCAGACGCTTCACATGCCCTGATTCAATCCACTGACAGCACGTCAACCCCGGTATACCACATCGATCCAATTCACTCTATTCCTTGCCCGCCTTTCACCCTCCTGCATGTTCAGGCCAAGATCACTCAAAATCTTTTTCACTCCATCTTTCCACCTCCAATTTGGTCTCCCACTTCTCCTCGTTCCCTCCACCTCCGACACATATATCCTCTTGGTCAATCTTTCCTCACTCATTCTCTCCGTGTGCCCAAACCATTTCAAAACACCCTCTTCTGCTCTCTCAACCACGCTCTTTTTATTTCCACACATCTCTCTTACCCTTACATTACTTACTCGATCAAACCACCTCACACCACACATTGTCCTCAAACATCTCATTTCCAGCACATCCACCCTCCTGTGCACAACTCTATCCATAGCCCACGCCTCACAACCATACAACATTGTTGGAACCACTATTCCTTCAAACATACCCATTTTTGCTTTCCGAGATAATGTTCTCGACTTCCACACATTCTTCAATGCTCCCAGAACTTTCGCCCCCTCCCCCACCCTATGATTCACTTTCGCTTCCATGGTTCCATCCACTGCCAGATCCACTCCCAGATATCTAAAACACTTCACTTCCTCCAGTTTGTCTCCATTCAAACTTACCTCCCAGTTGACTTGTCCCTCAACCCTACTGTACCTAATAACTTGCTCCTTTTCACATTTACTCTCAGCTTTCTTCTTTCACACACTTTACCAAACTCAGTCACCAGCTTCTGCAGTTTCTCACATGAATCAGCCACCAGCAGCGAACAACAACTGACTCACTTCCCAAGCTCTCTCATTAACAACAGCCTGCATACTTGCCCCTCTTTCCAAAACTTTTGCATTCACCTCCCTAACAACCCCATCCATAAACAAATTAAACAACCATGGAGACATCATACACCCCTGCCGCAAACCTACATTCACTGAGAGCCAATCACCATGAGATATGGTGGCGAAGGTGAAGATTTGTAAAGGTTTTCAGAAAAGAAGAGAGAATGTTGGGGTGAAAGGAGTGGTAAGAGTAAGTGAGCTTGGGAAGGAGACTTGTGTGAGGAAGTACCAGGAGAGACTGAGCACAGAATGGAAAAAGGTGAGAACAAAGGACGTAAGGGGAGTGGGGGAGGAATGGGAAGTATTTAGGGAAGCAGTGATGGCTTGCGCAAAAGATGCTTGTGGCATTAGAAGCGTGGGAGGTGGGCAGATTAAAAAGGGTAGCGAGTGGTGGGATGAAGAAGTAAGATTATTAGTGAATGAGAAGAGAGAGGCATTTGGACGATTTTTGCAAGAAAATAATGCAAATGACTGGGAGATGTATAAAAGAAAGAGGCAGGAGGTCAAGAGAAAGGTGCAAGAGGTGAAAAAGAGGGCAAATGAGACTTGGGGTGAGAGAGTATCATTAAATTTTAGGGAGAATAAAAAGATGTTTTGGAAGGAGGTAAATAAAGTGCGTAAGACAAGGGAGCAAATGGGAACTTCAGTGAAGGTGGCTAATGGGGAGGTGATAACAAGTAGTGGTGATGTGAGAAGGAGATGGAGTGAGTATTTTGAAGGTTTGTTGAATGTGTTTGATGACAGAGTGGCAGATATAGTGTACTTTTGCCGATGTGATGTGCAAAGTGAGAGGGTTAGGGAAAATGATTTGGTAAACAGAGAAGAGGTAGTAAAAGCTTTGTGGAAGATGAAAGCCAGCAAGGCAGCGGGTTTGGATGGTATTGCAGTGGCATTTACTACAAGAGAAAAGTGACTGTATTGTTGACTGGTAGGTAAGGTTATTTAATGTATGTATGACTCACGGTGAGGTGCCTGAGGATTGGCGGAATGCGTGCATAGTGCCACTGTACAAAGGCAAGGGGGATAAAAGTGAGTGCTCAAATTACAGGGGTATAAGTGTGTTGAGTATTCCTAGGAAATTATAAGATGGTATTGATTGAGAGAGTGAAGGCATGTACAGAGCATCAGATTGGGGAAGAGCAGTGTGGTTTCAGAAGTGGTAGACGATGTGTGGATCAGGTGTTTGCTTTGAAGAATGTATGTGACAAATACTTAGAAAAGCAAATGGATTTGTATGTAGCATTTATGGATCTGGAGAAGGCATATGGTAGAGTTGATAGAGACGCTCTGTGGAAGGTATTAAGAATATATGGTGTGGGAGGCAAGTTGTTAGAAGCAGTGAAAAGTTTTTATCGAGGATGTAAGGCATGTGTACGTGTAGGAAGAGAGGAAAGAGATTGGTTCTCAGTGAATGTAGGTTTGGGGCAGGGGTGTGTGATGTCTCCATGGTCATTTAATTTGTTTATGGATGGGGTTGTTAGGGAGGTGAATACAAGAGTTTTGGAAATAGGGGCAAGTATGCAGTCTGTTGTGGATGAGAGAGCTTAGGAAGTGAGTCAGTTGTTCGCTGATGATACAGCGCTGGTGGCTGATTCATGTGAGAAACTGCAGAAGCTGGTGACTGAGTTTGGTAAAGTGTGTGAAAAAAGAAAGTTACGAGTAAATGTGAATAAGAGCAAGGTTATTAGGTACAGTAGGGTTGAGAGCCAAGTCAACTGGGAGGTAAGTTTGAATGGAGAAAAACTGGAGGAAGTAAAGTGTTTAGATATCTGGGAGTGGATCTGGCAGCGGATGGAACCATGGAAGCGGAAGTGAATCATAGGGTGGGGGAGCGGGCGAAAATTCTGGGAGGCTTGAAGAATGTTTGGAAGTTGAGAACATTATCTCGGAAAGCAAAAATGGCTATGTTTGAAGGAATAGTGGTTCCAACAATGTTGTATGGTTGCGAGGCGTGGGCTATGGATAGAGTAGTGCAGAGGAGGGTGGATGTGCTGGAAATGAGATGTTTGAGGACAATATGTGGTGTGAGGTGGTTTGATAGAGTAAGTAATGTAAGGGTAAGAGAAATGTGTGGAAATAAAAAGAGTGTGGTTGAGAGAGCAGAAGAGGGTGTTTTGAAATGGTTTGGTCACATGGAGAGAATGAATGAGGAAAGATTGACCAAGAGGATATATGTGTCAGAGGTGGAGGGAATGAGGAGAAGTGGGAGACCAAATTGGAGGTGGAAAGATGGAGTGAAAAAGATTTTGAGTGATCAGGGCCTGAACATGCAGGAGGGTGACAGGCGTACAAGGAATAGAGTGAATTGGAACAATGTGGTATACCAGGGTCGACGTGCTGTCAATGGATTGAACCAGGGCATGTGAAGCATCTGGGGTAAACCATGAAAAGTTCTGTGGGGCCTGGATGTGGAAAGGGAGCTGTGGTTTCGGTGCATTATTACATGACAGCTAGAGACTGAGTGTGAACGAATGTGGCCTTTATTGTCTTTTCCTAGCGCTACCTCGCACACATGAGGGGGGAGGGGGTTGTTATTCCATGTGTGGCGGGGTGGCAATGGGAATGAATAAAGGCAGACAGTATGAATTATGTACATGTGTATATATGTATATGTCTGTGTGTGTATATGTATGTGTACATTGAGATGTATAGGTATGTACATTTGCGTGTGTGGACGTGTATATATATACATGTGTATGTGGGTAGGTTGGGCCATTCTTTCGTCTGTTTCCTTGCACTACCTCGCTAACGCGGGAGACAGCGACAAAGCAAAATAAATAAAAATAAATAAATATATATAAATATATAAATGCAACTATGAACCCTTTTAAAAATCAGTTATGTTTAAAACATACCTCAGTATTTGTTGTGGTTGTAATCACAGTAGCCAGAGGATGGACAGCTGAAGCCTTGACTTGCATGTCTGGATCTGTTGCCAGAGTAACTAGAGCTGGAACCACACGTGATCCTAGCGCAGCATCCTCCACACTACCCACTACCACACTCCACAAACCTGCACTACATGCTCTCACCACGCATGATTTGTGGACCAAACATGACCATAAGGCTCCAAGAACAGCTTCCTGGTTACGCTGGGATTGTAATAAGGTGGAGATAGTAACATAAAGAGCATCTGGTTGTGCACGACACAAGGCTAGGATACTGATTTGTCTCGTTAAAAAGACTTCTAGTTCCCCTGGTCTGTCACAGCATCCTTGATTTGATGCAAGAAGAGATACAGTGTACACAACCACCAAAGAACCAGTGAGGCCAGTGTTACCTAGGCGAACTGCTTCCAGAGCAGACTCATCAATGCTAAGATGCTTCAAGAATATAGGAATGATGCTTGATGCTGTTAAGTGAGCCCCTAAACATATAGGCAACTGAGAAAATAACTTTATAAATGCTTGAATAACCGGTACAGCTGAAGCATCAATAAAACACAGTACTTCTACAACTGCTGATATAAACTTCTGGGTAACATATTCAAGCTCCTTCCATGATTTGAACCATTCCTTTGAAACATAGTGGTGAAGTTTACTTAAACCATATTCAGCTTTCGATTTGCTTCCAATTATAACTTCTAATTCTTCCAAGGCACTACAAGCTGATACAGATGTTACAGAAGTAATAGCATTATCTTCATCATCCACTGCTGGGACTGAATTGATAAGCATTGCCAGTATAAATGGAACAGTCTTTATAAGAGCCTCTATCACAGATATAATTGGCTGCTGCCCAGGAACTTGCGCAGCCTGCAAATTTCCCTGTTGCTGCTTGAAAAGCATGGCCAACTGGTTCAGCCGTATTAACAAAGGGTCTAATACATGATTCAACATATTAGTTTCAAGAGCCCACATGGCAAGAGATGAAATGAATAAGTCTATAGCTCTAGGTGATGCTTGAGATCTTACTACCATATGGGATGTGTCTAAACTTGTGTTAGGTATAGAATCTACAACAGTTCCTTGGTTTTCAAGACAATGCAGCAAAGTGTCCACTAAAACAGGTAGCTTGTCTTGGTCATCAAGGAAAGTGACCAAAAGGGCCAGGCTGGTTAGTGCTGCCTCCCTCACCTTAGTCTCCTTCTCACCACCAGGAGCCAGGAGCTGCAACAACATAGAGAGCAACAGAGAATTTCTTAGTGGTGGTGGTGTGTAGGGAGCCAAAGCAGCAGTAGACTTGGCTACAAGTAAGCGACGCTCAACATATTTGTGAGTAAGTTGCTCCCAACACTGTGGCAACAGCTCTGCCTCCAGCTTGGTGGCTCCAAGAACACGAGCAAGACCAACAATCCCAGTTAGAATAGTACTGCACTGTTCTTCATCTGGTCGTTTTATCAAGTTGAACAGCAGGTGAAGTAATCGCTCCCTCTCTCTTCCATCTTTGTGCATAGAAACCCCACAAACCAGGAGTGGCAACAGTTCCTAAAAGAACATGAAGACTTTGTATAAAATTGTGAAGAATTCTATGGATTAAATCTAAGAGTTTCCAATTCATACTGACTTATAAATGCTCTAATATCTCCAGTTTGGCATTCCTAACTTCATCTGCTCCCATAATTTGATACTTGAGAGGTTACAGGTGCTATGTGAAATGGTGTTCATGTGTGCAGATATCTGCCCAGATATCTGTTTATCACCTCGGTCCATTATTTGCTCTATTTTGTATACAAGTTGGTCATGTCCGTTGTGCTTCCTTACTATTTCTGGCATTCAACTAGTCTCAGAGATCCCGTGATGAGTGTAGAGGTGAGAAATGTACAAAAAGAAAGTACGTACATCACACTGATGACTGCACAGAAAGCAATGTTGTAATGAAAGCATACCCATTTTTAATTGAGAAGGGTTTGAAGGAAACACAGTTAAAGAATATGGTGAAATTATACTTCTAACATTTAAATTCCTCTGTAAGCATTTTTACAATGAATTCATATACTCTGTTCTGTTTTGGTGTTACTGTGATTTTTCATATGTCAGTACATCACCATGTACAAGAAAGACCGAGCATCAAATAAATGATTGGATAACACAAGCCTGCACTGAATCCTTTACATTCATTTTTGAAAATATTGAAAAACATTAAAGAATTTAAGAAAATTTAATCAAAGAACGATCTACAACTAATTTCCAAATATCGGTTTGTTATTGTCCTCCATTTGCTTACTGTGGGTATTACAATGAAGAATGAAGGTTTAAAACAAATACACCAACAATGAATGACAAAATTATATGTTCAACATTCCAACTAAATTGTATCTTTAATCATCTTATAACTGATTCTTATACTTTATTCTATTTCTTTGCTGCTATGATTCACTGTCATGTATCGTGTGTAGTGTACATGTATATTTCTAAGATGGAACAAAAGAGCAAAGCCATACAAACAGAATCTGATTTTATAGTTTATGGTAAAATGAACAACAGTAAGTAAAAAGCTTTAGTGAAGAGAGAGAGAAAGCAGCCCAAGAATATTCTTGCTTACCTCACGTTTGGCAAGTATAACATTTGGAGCAATGTTGTGTAATGAGGATGCCACAACATCCAAAAGTTCTTGACTGCCTTGACCAAGCGTTGCCACTTCCGCCTGCACTCGTGAATTTCTACGTACAGTGTGGCAAAGACTGGCTTGCAATATCTGTTCTTCAAAAGCCTCTGGGGGACACCTAAAACATTGTGACTCTGTTAACACTAATAAGCTCTTGTATCTGAGTCATACTGTCAAAACAGCATTATAAAAAATTATCCTTTATCTCCAAATATTCAAACTTTTTGCCAACATTTTTTACTGATATTATTTTTTCCTAAAATATAAATTCGAGTCAAAAGCCTCTTACCAAGAGAAGATAATGAATATGTCCATGTGACTGAGACTTGCCTGCAACATTCATTCCTCAAAAATGTCTAGTGGGCACCTTAAATATTCTGACACTCTAAAGAATGATTAGCTTGTGGACCTGATAAATCCTATACACAATGCATGGCAAATATCAACTTAAAAAACTGCTGAATACTCATACTTTTTGACTAACAATCTTTTACAGGTTGATTTTTTCTACGGAGAAAAAATTCTAGCAACTGGAAAATTAATATCTATCTAACTGTATATATTTTTCATTCTTTTCATACATATATACCATTTCCTGCATTAGCGAGGTAGTATTATCAACAAAGGACTGAGCCTTAGAAGGAATATCCTCACTTGGCTTCCTTCTCTGTTCCTTCTTTTGGACAGATATATCATTTTTCAGTTGTTAAGTACTTCTCCCACCTTAGAGAAGTAGCGTCAGGAACAAAAGAACAATATTCATAACTGCACATATCCACTCTCTTGTTCTCATGCATCAAGTACTAGCAATTGAAAGAAGATAACAAACAGCAGGTCACACCCAATAAAGATCTAAAGATTATGAATTCTACCATCACTGGTTTGAAAACCCATGAACATCCACACAGTTTCAGGCAATTAAGAATATCTATGTGCTCTCAGATATACCTGAAGTGTCTATGAGGAAGCATTCAAATCATGATTATATGGCTCTGAAATAAATGTGGGACTGTGACATAGATGTACAATGACACCATGACTCATATTTCTAAGCATGGAATAATACGTTACATCCAGCTAAAAAAGGCGTCTGTTCATGTAAATTATAAGAACATTACGAGGAGACCGTTGCATTCACTGTATACACAAGATATCTTTAATTCAAGAAATCACTTAGGTAGAATGATCTGCAGAAATCCACATGAGAAGGATATGAAGGTTGAATGCAAGTGAAACTTTTCCTCACAGAAATAAAATCCCATATCACAAAAATAGTCCCATATTAGCAAAGCTAATCATGTGTTATGAATATGGCACCAAACAAAAAATTGTTGATACAAGAGAGAGAGCGACCAAGTCTACCATTTTAAGTAAAACATATTTAAAAAATCAGGCAATCAAACAATCACATAATCTATGTAGTCTGAGAAATACAAGTATTCTGAAGTGGAACCATTTGTTGGTGGGGTTTTTGGAAACGAGAGTATTTGTATTTACTATATATCATTACTTAAAATATTACCAGCAAGTGGTATCTAGTAGAAGTCCCTATACAGTCACTTTTGGATTTCGCACTGCAATGTGAGGCAGAACATGATGTCTAAGAAACATGAGGTTTGCAATTTGCCAAAGTCCCACTTATCAAATTCAGAAAAAAGTAATAACAACTTTCAAATACGCTGAGGTTAAGTATTAGTGGTAAATGTTTAAACAGGCCTTCAGTGTCAATTAGAGCAAAGAAATGACTCATTGCTGAAAGAACGGACACTTATAAAAGAACCTTTTGTTCTTTGGCAAACTGCATACTTTTTACTATATCAAACAATAGTGTTGCTATAATACTGTCAAAATTAATCAGGATTGTGAAAATTCTGCAATGTATATAAAAAAGCACTCATATACTTACCTCTTTGAGGAGGCTCTGAGCAACTTTTTTGCTTCAGTTTTCAACTGTGCTAAATATTTTTCAGTTGCAGCTTCACTTCCAACAACAGAATTAGTAATTCTGACATCTGCTGCCTGCAGATGTGAGTCTTGAGTAATACAAGATTCATCCATACTAATAGAATCTGAAGTGTTATCTACATGAGAGGATTCTTGTAGGCTCATTTCTGGTTTCACAGTATCCTCTTCCTCATTTAGAGTCATTTTATTTTCCATAGCCTCTGAAAGCTTTTCACTTACTGTGTCCTGTGCTTCTTCATGACTAGCTTGTATTAAAACTTCAATAGATTCTGAAGGGTCTTCATACCCACTTACAGCTTCCACTAAATCTTTTCCCTCAGGATTAGCCTCCTGACCATTTACATTTTTGATATTTTCATTATTATCTTGAGACTCTGCTTCTACTGAGGATCCAATTGTTTGAGTCCTTAATGGTACTGCTGCAGTTGTTACCATAACAAATCCTCCACCACCCCCTGATGTTTCCTCACTATCTGATATGCCCTCAGGTGACTCTCTGCCATCTCCATCAACATCAAGTGGGCTTAACTTCTCAGCAATATACATGTGTCCTTCAGCCTGTGTACGGTCTGTGTGCTTCTTGGGTGACGTAAGTGGGGTAATACTTGGAGTGGGGGTTCTTTGTTTTAATTTCTGTAGTTCTCTGAATAAAAGATGACATTCATACATTAGATTGAAGAGCTATTATGAATGTACAGTAAATTAGGCACATATAGACTTACATACAATACTCTTTATATACCTCAGTCTGCATGAGTAAAATCTCTAAAGAATATCGATTACCAGATGATAAAAAGTGGGTGCCATTTCTCCAAAAAAGCTGTTCATTACGTGCAGTTACTGTTAACATGAGAAAGTTATCAAAGAAAATAAACAACTTGGGAAAAAAACAACTACATGAAATAGACTTACGAGTGTTATGTCACTTGATACAGATACATTAATTTTGATATATGTCCACAAACAAAAACAAAATAAAGACTGCAGTGGAAATAATCTCTGGAAGCAAGCAAACATACTGCATATGACTAAGACCAAAGAGCATGGTATATGCATTTGAGAGACGGGACTGTGGTTTCGGTGAATTACATGACAGCTAGAGAATGTACGTAAGCAAATAAGGCCTTTTCTTTATCTGTTCCTTGTAGTACTTTGCTAACATGGGAAATAGGAAACAAGTATGAAAGAAAGATAATGGACATCTGCCTGCCCTCAAACTAAAGTTGCATCAAAATTACATAAAAATACTTCCTTTGATAAAAAATACTTCCTTTGATATGATTAAGATAAATGGGTTATATTCACTAAGACATGCTTTTAGTTAGTTGTTTTGCTGTGTTACAGTCCCTTAAGAGTATATCCATTTTCCCAAATTGATACAGCCAGGTCAGGTAGAAGTAATGTAATAAAATATTTGCTTACCCTATTCACTAGCTGCACTTTCTCATGAACATGCAAAGCCTCTAAAACAGATTCAATACTAAAAAATTTTTATCAGAATGTAGAAGACCTGTATGAAAATTCATTACCTGGATCAACCATCCAATTCAAAATAAATATAAAAACTCAATTCAAAACATATATACAAAGATTTACTTACCTCTCCTGGGCAGCATATTTACTATTCATTTCATTCAATTCTTCCTGTAGCTTTCTACGACATTCTTCCAGATGACTAATCTGACACTGTGAATTATTGTCTGTTTGGGAAGCACATGAAGTAAGGTGGGTGATGGAATGGCCACTCTCTCTTAAAAGCAGCACCAAGTTTGGTGGTCGGCCAGTGTTCAATCCCACATCATCCCAGTGTTCAAAATCCTGAAAATGTAATAGATCAGATTAGATTAAATGAAGATTCATAGCAAGGCTCTAAATCTTAAATACAATACAGAGTAATCATGACTGAGTTTCTAAGGTATGTAATTTACTGAAATATGACAGAGTTCACTAAACTTTTATGGAAGCTGTGAACAGTGTTGGAGGATAACACACTCCATTCATACTCCATGAAAAATGGGACTCAATCTCATGGCAGGGTATTATCTACAAAGGGCACAGACACAATAATCATTCATTCAAGTCATGATTAAAACTGATACGATGTGGCAAAAAAATAACAAACTTCTTATATCACATGTCTGTTGTTAATGGCTAGCAGAAATAACTAGATCACTAATATTTGATCATGTAGTGAATATCTGACTGAGTAAGGATCCAAATCAACCTACAACAATACCAAGAACTGAGGAATTCTAAAGAATGCCATCTAGTTAAGAAAAACAAACACTTGTTTAGTTACTTAATATTCCAAAAAACACTGGTTCTGATGTCCAAAAAACTATTACATTACCAAAGGAAATGCCCTACGTGTTCTAGAGAGAATACATGCCTACAGTGAGTTAAAACACCATTTCACACCCATTCCCCCACACAACAAAGTGCACCCACCAGGATATCACCCTCTCTGACTACCATATTATTCATAAGGCTGACTGATGGTTGCTCATAAAGATCCAAAAGCCAACCATCAACCCACCTAGGTCTATGACATCAAGGTGCAACGGTGAGATGTTGCCTTCTTAGTCACCAGGCTCTGTTCCTGAGGCCTATTGCTGTCATGACTCTAAAAACGTTTTTTAAAATGAATAATGGGGAAGGATGAGATGGGAAATTAAATACATGCTTACAGAACTCTGCCTTCAATGGAAAACAATTTTTCTTATTCTAAGGCCAAAAATTATCCCTGGGGATAGGGGAGAAAGAATACTTCCCACATATTCCCTGCGTGTCGTAGAAGGCGACTAAAAGGGGAGGGAGCGGGGGGCTGGAAATCCTCCCCTCTCGTCTTTTTTTTCTTTTTTTTTTTCCCCAAAGCAAGGAACAGAGAAGGGGGCCAGGTGAGGATATTCCCTCAAAGGCCCAGTCCTCTGTTCTTAACGCTACCTCGCTAACGCAGGAAATGGCGAATAGTATGAAAGAAAAAGAAGGCCAAAATTATTTTGAATTTGCACTGGACTGTCCTTTACTGAGGATGACATACCCAGGAACACACAAGAGAGATCACCCAGATCTAAGCAGAGGTATTTTTAAAGAAAGTGTTTACTGAAAGTTACAGACCACTTTTATAAACTCAATGTGAAAGATCTCAATCCTTAAACAGTGGTCAACATCATTTCTTTTTTTTTTTGCCACTGTCTCCCACGTTTGCGAGGTAGCGCAAGGAAACAGACGAAAGAAATGGCCTAACCCACCCCCATACACATGTATATATATACGTCCACACCCGCAAATACACATACCTACACAGCTTTCCATGGTTTACCCCAGACGCTTCACATGCCCTGATTCAATCCACTGACAGCACGTCCACCCTGGTATACCACATCGATCCAATTCACTCTATTCCTTGCCCTCCTTTCACCCTCCTGCATGTTCAGGCCCCGATCACACAAAATCTTTTTCACTCCATCTTTCCACCTCCAATTTGGTCTCCCACTTCTCCTCGTTCCCTCCACCTCCGACACATATATCCTCTTGGTCAATCTTTCTTCACTCATTCTTTCCATGTGCCCAAACCATCTCAAAACACCCTCTTCTGCTCTCTCAACCACGCTCTTTTTATTTCCACACATCTCTCTTACCCTTACGTTACTTACTCGATCAAACCACCTCACACCACACATTGTCCTCAAACATCTCATTTCCAGCACATCCATCCTCCTGCGCACAACTCTATCCATAGCCCACGCCTCGCAACCATACAACATTGTTGGAACCACTATTCCTTCAAACATACCCATTTTTGCTTTCCGAGATAATGTTCTCGACTTCCACACATTCTTCAAGGCTCCCAGAATTTTCGCCCCCTCCCCCATCCTATGATCCACTTCCGCTTCCATGGTTCCATCCGCTGCCAGATCCACTCCCAGATATCTAAAACACTTTACTTCCTCCAGTTTTTCTCCATTCAAACTTACCTCCCAATTGACTTGACCCTCAACCCTACTGTACCTAATAACCTTGCTCTAATTCACATTTACTCTTAACTTTCTTCTTTCACACACTTTACCAAACTCAGTCACCAGCTTCTGCAGTTTCTCACATGAATCAGCCACCAGCGAACAACAACTGACTCACTTCCCAAGCTCTCTCATCCCCAACAGACTTCATACTTGCCCCTCTTTCCAAAACTCTTGCATTCACCTCCCTAACAACCCCATCCATAAACAAATTAAACAACCATGGAGACATCACACACCCCTGCCGCAAACCTACATTTACTGAGAACCAGTCACTTTCCTCTCTTCCTACACGTACACATGCCTTACATCCTCGATAAAAACTTTTCACTGCTTCTAACAACTTGCCTCCCACACCATATATTCTTAATACCTTCCACAGAGCATCTCTATCAACTCTATCATATGCCTTCTCCAGATCCATAAATGCTACATACAAATCCATTTGCTTTTCTAAGTATTTCTCACATACATTCTTCAAAGCAAACACCTGATCCACACATCCTCTACCACTTCTGAAACCACACTGCTCTTCCCCAATCTGATGCTCTGTACATGCCTTCACCCTCTCAATCAATACCCTCCCATATAATTTAACAGGAATACTCAACAAACTTATACCTCTGTAATTTGAGCACTCACTCTTATCCCCTTTGCCTTTGTACAATGGCCACATCATATGATGGTCTTTTTGAGAACGGCAGCCATCATCACATGATGATCTAATTTTTCCCACCCCTGTTTAAATATCCAACTGACTTATGGTACTATTAGTAGCCAAAAGCCGTTGGTAACCAAGACACACTAAAAAATCATCTCTCCTCAACAACCCTACAGTCTTCATCATACATATACATCTGGTGACTTCTCAAGTCATGCTTACACTGACCCTTCTGGAAAATTCATAAAAGTTTGGATGATCTAAGAGACAAGGAAGATTATTTACCATATTCATCAGCTGGTGAGAAAAGAAGAATAACAGGTGAAATGTTTGATTGATTTTTATGGGAATAATTTGAGAAGACAGCATGGAACTCCATCACCCTTGCACTCAGCCTTTGTAGGGTTATATAGAGAGTACTGAACACCTATCTGATAAATCGAATGTATCATTATGGGCTACTTCTTAATACATCATGCAGTTCACGTGCTTTCTTTCAACTCCTCTATCATTTGATACCATTTTGAATTGTAAAGACTGTAAAATTATTCAATAAATAAAGTCACAATTATCTGTGTACAATCTGACCACACTATAGCTTGAGGTAGATCAAGACCAAAACAAAGCAAGTCTAACCCACACTACCAAAAACAAGTGCGATATGAAATGCACATGCTGCAGTGTTTGAGATTTTCTGCTTTTAATTCACTTCTTGAACTATTATCAATTAATGTATTACTACTTGCCCAGTCTGTTAAATCCAAAATCCGTTACATCATTGTCCGTTAAACAGAGGGTTTACTGTATATTCTAACTGAAAGGTGAATCAGATACTGTTTGCTGATGATACAGCAATGGTGGCAGATTTGAGTCAGAGACTGTGGACTTTGGCTTCTGAGTTTGGGAAAGTGTGCGAAAGGAAAAAGGTTGAGTGAATATAAAAAAAGCAAGGTTATTGGGTTTAGGATTGGAGTGAGAAAGGATAGCTGAGGCATGAGTCTGTATAAAGAAAGCTTGGCAGGTATGAAGTGTTTCAGATACTCGAGAGCAGACACTACATACAGCAAATGGAACCATGGTAGTTGTAGCGAGTCATAGGGTGGATGAGGGGGGTGAAGGTCCTGGGAGCATTGAGGAATGTGTGGAAAGAGATAACTGCCTGGAAAGACAAAGACATGCATGTCTGAAGGTACAGTAGTCCTGATGGTGCTGTGTGAATGCAAGGTATGGGTTCTAGATCAAAATGAATACCTGGTGAAGCCTTTGGGGGGTCTCCTAACCCCAGACCAGGCTGGGCCCAGGCTACAAGGTTGGGTTATTAGTCAATCCACGTGTACTTTGTAGATACTTGTCCAGGGCACTCTTAACCTTCTCAATTGTGCATCCCAGGATGTTTCTAATGATTGCAGGTAAGGTACAAACTCAAAATGGAAGGATGGTGTGAAAAAATTTATTATGCTCAGGGTTTGAACATGTTGTAGGGTGTTAGGCACATAGGGGACAGAGTGAAGAAGAGGTATGTGATACACAGGAGGCAATGTGCTGTCTATGAACTGAATCAGGGAATATGAAAAGTTAAGGAGATATCACAGAAAAGTCTGGCACCTGGATGTGAATAGGGGGCTAATGGTTTTGGAGCATTAAACATGACAACTTGGGAGATGTGAGCAAATAAGGCCCTGTCTTCATCTATACCTGGTATTACCTTGCTACAGCAGGAAACGGTGAACAAGTATGAAAACAACAAACATTTAACTGTAAGTACCATTTGCTGTTTACCGGGGTCAACGTACTGTCAGTGGATTGAACCAGGGCATGTGAAGCGTCTGGGGTAAACCATGGAAAGTTCTGTGGGGCCTGGATTTGGAAAGGGAGCTGTGGTTTCAGTGCAATATATACGACAGCTAGAGACTGAGTGTGAACAAATATGGCCTTTGTTGTCTTTTCCCAGCGCTACCTTACGCACATGCGGGGAGGGGGTTTTCATTTCATGTGTGGTGGGGTGGCGACGGGAATGAATAAAGGCAGACAGTATGAATTATGTACATGTGTATATATGTATATGTCTGTGTGTGTATATATATGTATACATTCAGATGTATAGGTATGTATATGTGCGTGTGTGGACGTGTATGTACATACATGTGTATGTGGGTGGGTTGGGCCATTCTTTCGTCTGTTTCCTTGCGCTGCCTCGCTAACACGGGAGACAGCGACAAAGTATAATAATAATAATAACCATTTACAGAGTACTGCAAAGCGTATAATTTTATACGAGTCGTGTAATATTACTAATTATATTCAAGTTATTCACCAGCAATGCTGTGACCACATATGAAACAGGAGTATAATTTTAATGTTCATGTTGTAATATTTCTTAACATATAAGTTGTTCATGATCAATCATGTTCCTGTGTAAGAAATTTACTTAATAGTAAAGTGTGATACCAAATCCAAGAAATAAAAAGAAACATGACCTCCATGTCCTTCACTAATATCTTGAACTTTCAGGCACTTCAGCCACACCCACTTGGATGCAGCTGTTCCTAATTTAAATTCTGACCATATAGTCCTCGACCTTTTGAGGGCATCTACTCATCATTTGCGAATTCCAAAGAAAGACACTTGAGAAAAAAAATTCTTTGAGGCTGCTAATCTGGTAAAGTAATTAACTGTGTCTCAAAGGAGAGAACTCTGCATTCTAAGCATGAAAGGATTATGGTGCTGTCCATAAGCAATGGACTTCCTCATGAATGGAAGCCCTATCCAGACTCTGGCATATCTATCAAAATCTTTATAAAATTTATATGGGATCTCTAAGCTAGGGAAATTTAGCATATTCTCATTTCCAGTACCCCAAATCACTACTTTGCTGTGTTTTATTGGAAAGAACGTGACCACCCACAGTGAAATTTTCAAAATGGTAACATCATTCATCTCCCAAACAGCAAGTTGATATATTGACAAGAGTCATTCTCTAAACTAATAAGCTAGGGCCTAATTTGTTGTTGGGCAGAGTAAATCTAAGTGAAAGCACCAAGTGAACTTGTGTTCAGGAACAAACAAATTCTTCTAAGGGAATGATAAAATTTGATTCCTGGAAAACATCTGGTTAAGTGAATCTTTAGTGACTTCATTTATATTAAGAGGGCTGAACTATACTGTTAATAAGCTCTGCTCCTCTAATACTGTCTTAATAGTATTGCTCTAATCTGGCAAAATACCTTGTCTACGTGAAAATCCAGGAATCAATAAAAATACACCAATGTGCATCCTTCAAATCCAAACTTATGTTTCATCCATCTATCAGAAGTGTATTGTGGATATTTTCCACTATGACAGTTTTGGATCTCCAGTGTTCAATCAGCATACTCAAAAATTAAAATTAAAGATCTATCATCATTCTTTTCTCCTTTTCTAATACTGAAAAAAAAACATTAATAAAATCTGGTCTCAGTCAATTTCACAATATTCTACTATGCTATTTCTATGATAAAGGTCTTTCAGAAGTGAGCTGGGACTTAACTTCTTAATTCTAACAAAATTTTAAATGAATTCAGCGGTACATCAGTGCTCTTAACAGCATATGAAAGGCCTTGCTAACTATTAGTATGGTGCCATATGTCATACACTTAGGCTCTGTGAGCATTCAATGGTACAATATGCTAAAATATACCATTTAAAGCTAGAGTGTATGAGACAGACAAATCCAAGTTAGAAATTTTTATTTCAACAAAAAATGGGTCAAAATCAACATAGTTCAAGTAACCCCCATGCGCTCCAAATTGCCTGTTCCGGACAAGTGTTTTTCTGTTTTGTTTCTTGCTATTCTGCATGTTTTCGAGTATCCAATAAAAAGAAAATATTAGAATCTTCAAACAGAAAATGCTATAAATGTGTTTACTGAGTTCCAAAGCAATTCATTTTAAATATGCATAAAACACACACACACACACACACCTTGTAGTTTGATTGGCATCGCTCTCAATGTTAGTACTCAAAGAAGACTGCTTTTAGTAAAACTAGAGCTAGCTAGCTTAGCATAAGAGGTTTTAAGAATGGATGGTTATCAAGAGAGCAAAAGGACAACACCACCATGAACTAAGTCAAAGTCTAAAAAATCATAAAGTCAGGAAGACTTACCAAGATCCATTTTCCCATGATAGAGATTTCAAAGCCTCATTCATCAATGAGTTATGCCAAGCAAAGTAGCATATGACCTATGGAACCTGATGCATGAATTTTATGAAGGATAAAATCATTAAAGGGACTGTATCTGGAGCCCAAAGAAAAAGATTAAGGTGCAATCAAGTCAATACTGCATAGGGTAGAATCACAACTTGTATAACTGAAGGATGACTGTGCTCTGTTTGCCTAATGTCTGATTGTTGCAAGGTCCAGACCAGATATTGATGAGATGCTCTGTGGAAGGTATTAAGAATATATGGTGTGGGATGCAAGTTGTTAGAAGCAGTGAAAAGTTTTTATCGAGGATGTAAGGCATGTGTACGTGTAGGAAGAGAGGAAAGTGATTGGTTCTCAGTGAATGTAGGTTTGCGGCAGGGGTGTGTGATGTCTCCATGGTTGTTTAATTTGTTTATGGATGGGGTTGTTAGGGAGGTGAATGCAAGAGTTTTGGAAAGAGGGGCAAGTATGAAGTCTGTTGGGGATGAGAGAGCTTGGGAAGTGAGTCAGTTGTTGTTCGCTGATGATACAGTGCTGGTGGCTGATTCATGTGAGAAACTGCAGAAGCTGGTGACTGAGTTTGGTAAAGTGTGTGGAAGAAGAAAGTTAAGAGTAAATGTGAATAAGAGCAAGGTTATTAGGTACAGTAGGGTTGAGGGTCAAGTCAATTGGGAGGTGAGTTTGAATGGAGAAAAACTGGAGGAAGTGAAGTGTTTTAGATATCTGGGAGTGGATCTGGCAGCGGATGGAACCATGGAAGCGGAAGTGGATCATAGGGTGGGGGAGGGGGCGAAAATTCTGGGGGCCTTGAAGAATGTGTGGAAGTCGAGAACATTATCTCGGAAAGCAAAAATGGGTATGTTTGAAGGAATAGTGGTTCCAACAATGTTGTATGGTTGCGAGGCGTGGGCTATGGATAGAGTTGTGCGCAGGAGGATGGATGTGCTGGAAATGAGATGTTTGAGGACAATGTGTGGTGTGAGGTGGTTTGATCGAGTGAGTAACGTAAGGGTAAGAGAGATGTGTGGAAATAAAAAGAGCGTGGTTGAGAGAGCAGAAGAGGGTGTTTTGAAGTGGTTTGGGCACATGGAGAGAATGAGTGAGGAAAGATTGACCAAGAGGATATATGTGTCGGAGGTGGAGGGAACGAGGAGAAGAGGGAGACCAAATTGGAGGTGGAAAGATGGAGTGAAAAAGATTTTGTGTGATCGGGGCCTGAACATGCAGGAGGGTGAAAGGAGGGCAAGGAATAGAGTGAATTGGAGCGATGTGGTATACCGGGGTTGACGTGCTGTCAGTGGAGTGAATCAAGGCATGTGAAGCGGCTGGGGTAAACCATGGAAAGCTGTGTAGGTATGTATATTTGTGTGTGTGGACGTATGTATATACATGTGTATGGGGGGGGTTGGGCCATTTCTTTCGTCTGTTTCCTTGCGCTACCTCGCAAACGCGGGAGACAGCGACAAAGTATAATAAAATAATAAAACTCTTAAAAAAAAATATGAATTTTCCTCACACTCAAGATCTCGCTCAGGGAACAAGGATGAACTCCTTATATGAGACAAAAGCAAACTAATGATTGCCTTTAAAACACTTTCAACAAACTGAAAGTCTGAAAATAGTGCCAAAGACCAAAATAACAATGCACCGCTAAATACAGATGAAAGCAGTAATTCTGATGATAAGCAATCCTGCTGAAGCAATATAATCATAGATAGAATGAAATGGGGAAGCAGTCATGTGTAAAAAGTTGCAGATCTTGCAAAGCATTTCTGTGTAAAGCTGAATCTGAGAGCTTTCAATTACACGGTTCATTTAGTATTTGACAGATATCATTTACCCATGTTACTTAAACAGACGACCAGAGTAAGACACATCAGTACAAATACATCCATGAGCTACAGAGTTGTTGACAACCCCCATTAGCAAGTCTTACAATGAAAAATTTCTAATCACATAAAGACACAAAGGTCCAGTTAACTTCATACTTGGCTGAAAAAGTGGTACAGGAATATCAAAATTCACCAAAAATCATCATTGTTAATCATAAATTGTCAGTTGTCCAATGAAAGAGATATGTCATCTTGAATGCTCGCATGAAGAGGCAAACCAACATTCTGTTTGATGTAAAAACCCCAGACACGGATGTTCTTGTCCTCTGTATCAGAAGGTTCCCTGATCTCACCCCCAACACTAATTTCGTAATCGATGCTGGAAACATCCAGGCATACCATTAACATAAGACAGATATGTATGCAACTAGCTGAGATGGAAGCCAAAGCTCTACCTGATTGTCATGCATTCTCTGGGTCAGACCAAACAAGGTGATTTGCTAAGAAGAGCAAGAAAACATGTTGAGGACCTTTCATAATTCCTTTGGAGATATCAAGACTGTATTTGCCAGTCTCGGTATACAAACCATGCAATCCAGTGAACCAGTCGAGAAATTGGAAGAATATGTTTGCCATCTTTACAACTCTGGAACCTTTAACATTAATGTCTCCAAACTATGCAGGAAACTTTTTTGCATGAAACAAGCAAAAAGAGAGATGCTTTTAAGGAAGCAATACTAAGGTCTCATTGCCAAGCTATGATATGGGAATCAGTTTTAGTTCCAACACCAGACCTACCACCAGCAACAGACAACAGCTGGAATATTGATAATGATATGTTCAAGTCATCCTACACAGTAAAGCAATATCTTCAACAGGCCATTATCAATCTAGCACAAAGCAACTGTACAAATTCCTAATGCCAGTCAAGATGCTCTGGCAGACAACATAGTAAGCATTGCACCAAGATATGCAAGTGTAACTCCAGTGAGAGTTCTGCAAAAACATTCGGAAACATCATCTAGATCAATACATCTGACCTTTACACTCATGAATGAAGTGTGTCATATCACTCATATTACTCTAACTAATCATCCAGTAATGAAAAGATGATTTTCTATATACATCTAATGTACATTATCCATTAAATAACTTTTATGACATCAGAGTAACCTTATCATGATTAAAAGAATAAAACATTTTGCATTTTATAAATTCTACAATTAATATACTATCAAATGATAACAAATATGTTGACAGAAAATTGTTTTCAACAGGATACTAACATTTTTGTAACCCCACCACATTACTGCGAAACCATTTTTGGCAAAAATTCTTTTTGGGGGCTCCTGAAGTGAAATAAGAAGGAAGAAATTCCCAACTTGGTTTTTCAGAATCAGGGCACCACAGAGAATAAGAAAACATAAGTTGGTAACTTTTAACTTTGAATGGATGCGGATGACACACGGTTCTGCAGTATAACCAAATCTTAAGGATTAATCTTTCCATTTTCTATGTTGGAGGCTGTGGTCATAGACAAAACTCCACATCAAGGACTGGCTTTAAATGAAATAAGAAGAGGTTAATGAAAGTAACAAAGGAGACGTGAGAAAAAGTTTTGTAAATTTTGGAAAAAGTGAAAAAGCTGTCTCCTAAAAAGTGCCAGATCACTGTTATTGGGAAAGACATGAGGAAGTAGATAGTTCCAAAGTTTTGCCAAAAACTGTTATCAAAACAGTTCCCCCCCCTTGAGTTACCAAAGGCCACACAGTAATTATATGACACAGTAGCTTGCTTGGTGTTGCTTGGTCTAACTGATGGTAGGGGCACTTAAGCAGCCAGCTCTTGGAAAGAACAGTAAATCCTCAATTTAATGGACTGACAGGGGGGAAGAGGTGTCTGTTAATGCCAAAAGTCCATTAAATCGAATGTAACCTATTTCTGTGCCACATTTAAGTTCATACACTTTCATTTAACTCTTGTAGGGTTTAGTGTGTGGTACCATAGTTGGGAGGCAGGCACCCAGCAGTGTGGGAACATTCGCCAGGCAGTTGGACGCAGGAGTCAGACTGAGATAGAGGTGATGTCACCCCTCTCTTGTGAAATGATACTTCTTTATAATAAAGGGAGGACAGACTACTTGCTTTCATTGCACCACTTACAATCACTTGATGCCATTCTGATTTGTAAGGATTGCAAAATTATTTGATAAATAAAGTCACAATTCTAAAATAACAGACACTGTATACAAACTGATGTGCAGATAGCTTGAGGCAGACTGAGACCGAAACAAAACAAGTCTACCCCACACTACAAAAAGCAAGTGCAATATGAAATGCGCATGGTGCGACGTTTGAGATTTTTGAATTTTCAAAAAATCATTATCAATTAATGTACTGTATTATCATTTGTCCGTTAAATAAGAAATCCATTACATCAGGGTTCATTAAATCCGAAATCCATTATATTGGGGTCCATTAAATCAAGAGTTTACTGTAATACCTATAGAAGAGGGAAAGTGAACAACACTATGAAGCACAGGGAGGGGGTCAAGTTTTGAGGATAGAATGGGAGCACTAAAGCAGACTATTTTTGGGCACAACTCTGTTTGGTAAGGATACAGAGTAAGAACCACCCCAATTGTGAAAACAGGATGGACCAACCACATGTATAAACAGAGCAGGTGTTTGAAAGAAATGCAATTCAAAATCTAATGAGATGTTGAAATTTCTTAGAAGCAAACAGCTATTACTGTATTGTAAAGTCTCCAAGATAAGGTGAATGTTAAACTTACACCAAGTATGTTCATCAAGAAGTGAAATAACAGATCCAACAAAGGAGAAAGGGAAATTGTGAGGGAACTTTGACAGAGGGATAGGCATGAACTGGGTCTTGGAAGCATCAAATCTAACCACATTTTCTGCACCTGAGATATCATGTCCAAGTCTGAGCTTATCAAGGAAGTTGTGTCACAGTGAGATGCAGATCTAGTGAAAGAAGATGGAGCAGATTTGAAGGATGTGGAGGAATGCAGTGTTAAGCTGTCAGCATTTGTTTTTTAGTATAAGAAAGGAAATCCTTGTAAAAAAAAAAAAGTTTATGAGACGTGATAGAACCTTGAAGGACACTGCTGTTGATGGAAAAAGGGGGAGAGCTGGTTCATCAACAACCACAGAGATAGATCAGTCAGAGAGGAAGTTAGATATGAGGGAGCAAAGTGAGGGAGGGAAGCCGCAGGGAAAGTTTAGAGACGAGACCCTCATGCCACACCCTATCAAAAGCTTTGGATATATCAAGGGTAAGTAGATAGGATTCCCAGAAATATTTCAGAACTGATGATAGTATTAAGACTGAAAAAGATATCACCAGCAGATTTCATCTCACAGAAGCCATACTGGTGTTCAGAGAGAAGTCTGTGAGATTCAAGATGTCTGAGAATATGAGAGTTGAGGAGGGATTGAAAGACTCTGGAAATAGGAATCAAAACAACAAGACTATAGTTAAGAGGGGTTAGAATGGTCAACCTTCTTTGGGAATGGATGTACCAACACACATTTTTAAGAAGGAAAACTTATGGTTCTTGAACAGAAATGAAACAGATGAGGAAGCAAAGGTACAAGTTCTGAGGCACACTCTTTCAGAACACAGAGATGGATACAATCAGGTCCATGAACCTTACCTGTGTCCAAAGAGAAGTGCATTTTGGACAGTCTGAAGAGATTACAGGGAGGATCATAGTGATTATCAAGAGGGGCATCAGGGAGTAAAGGAATATTAGTCACCCAAGGCAGAGTTAGAGAAGAAATGAAAGCCAATGCAGAAGAAAGTTATAGCACCACCAGAATGGAAAAGTAAAGGAAAGGTATAGCAACAGAAGTTGTTAGATATGCCTTGAGCTAAAAAACAAAACAGACCTGTCAGTGGATGAAGGGGAGATATCAATGACTTCCTCTGGATAGGGGATCACTTTGCCTTACAGATAATGTACTTACAATTACTACATGCAGTGATAAATGCTGAATGGGAGTTGGAGGAGGGAGATTTTCCAAGCCTGATATGCCTGATCCCTTGCCTGAATGGCCGCAGAACAGGAATGGCTGACCCATGGATTGGAGGAAGAGGGGATATGTGCTTTCATTCCTGCAACAATAATCTCAACTATGTGTCTGGCAGAGACAGAAGCATCACCTTAAGAGAGATAGGAGTCTAACCAAGGAAAGAAAATATAAGTTATTCCAGTCAGCTTTATGAGGTGCCAATATCTATGTTAAGAAGGGGCTAATGGAGGGGAAAGTACTGTTAAAATAAATACATTTAGATGAAACCAACCCCTTAGTTTCACTGAGTTACTTGGAATCAGCTCATTTCAATATGGTAGTTTTAGACTGGATAATGAAACTTTCCTCTTCAAAGAAACCTCTCTTAACAGCAATGTGACCTTTGCATCTCACAGAATGACAAGAAAACCACATGTATTGCAAAATCTATCTAAAGATGTTTTAAAGAAGTTTTCTTGGCCTGCTTCCTGCATCTTCTCTCTGTCTTCTGACACATGATTTCCACTGAAAAAAAAACTGCTTATTATGCAGAACACATACAAAGTTCCAAATTTTATGGCATTCTGGTTTGCATGAATACGAAAAGAGAAAAGTTGTAATTGTTCCACCTTTTTCAGAGAAGCTAAAGCATTAGTCAAAATATGTAAAAACCAAATGGCAGAAGTTTTGTATGACATCAGTAATACCTGTGAAGAGCCAATGATGAAAAGAACGCTTGCTACTATCAAGACAAAATAAAAAAAACTTAGAGGGTGGTCTTGACTGCTAGAGCCTAGAATATGGATGATCCTGAAATGTATCCGTGACAGAGAATGGATGTGAGCAAATGTGGCCTTTCTTCATGTTCTTGGCACTGCCTCACTAATGCAAGAAACAGCAAACAGGTATGAAAAAATATATTTCTACCTTCTTAATACTTAAAACAAATCAACCATCTATGATTCCCTCAATCATCTATGATTCCCATTGCACAATCATTATCACTAATTGTGGATGATCAAAAAGACACCCATATTGATATCAATATGTGAAAGAAATGTCCAATCATCAAAGTCCATGATTCCCCTCATATCACTGCTATCAGTTTTCAGAAAAGAATTAAAAAATCATTATCATGTATAAAGATGAACTTTAATTTCTGAAAGTATCTTCTTCCTATATATATTGGAGTTAGTGACAAACATAAGGATAAAAAAATGCACAAAAATCAACAGAAAATCAAACATGGAAAGTGTACTACTTATACTATGGGTGACAAGAAAGAGAAACAATTATCACCAAAACACACAAAATATACAGTAACAAAAATGTAGACCGTAATATCGATGTCTCCCTAAAGTTTTCAAGAAAACTCACCAAAAAGCTTTCAATAACTTCAGAAAAACTTTGGAAAGGTGGGAGGTTGGCAAAAATGGCTAGCTGTGCAACAGTGGCTTCAGCTTCCACATTAGTTACTGCATACTTTTTAAGGAGAGATTTCATATCTTTCACAAGACATAATATAGTTACACTTTTTGCATAAGCTACACAAGACTGTGAACAGTATAGTCCTGTGCTCTTAACAGCCTGAGGTAACCACAAGAACTGTGACATGAAGTGGAGAGGGAATGTGAAGTTAAAAATGGATTACACATCAACAACCCTATAAAGAAATGACAACCTATCCAGAAATCAGATAAGTTATGCAAAAAGGGGGATATACCCTTACATACCTGGTCATCATTTTCATCAGCAAATGTAATTGCAGTTAGTTTGTAAGAGTTTGTCACAAGATACTCATTGATTAAGAAGTTCAATGTTCTCTTCTCATGTGGACGGATAGATGACAATGATGCTATGAGAGCTGGTTTATCAGCCTCCTCTTTTTCAACAGATGGTTTTGATTCTGGAAACATATAATATTTACTTTAATTTCAGTACATTAGTAAATAAATGATACAATACAGGCAAAAAAGTCCTAATTACACACTTGAGGTATTGTACACTGTGTCTTGAGTTTTTCATGTTTTCCCTGTCATTGGTGTGCTCCTGCTGTTTTCCCTCAGGTTTTCGATGATATAATGCACTTAAGAAAAAAAAATTGCTGGTATGAAAACTCCATGAAAAGATACGAGATTTCATTAAAAGACTTACACCAAACAGCTACAGCCTGGACCAATCAAATGACCCGAGATATCTTGCACATCTTGATGATACATACAAGCTGATTTGAACACGGTAATATCCAATTCCAATTAAAGCGTTTATAAAAATCTTAGAACAAAGGAATAGTGGGAATGATGTATCAATGTATGAAAAACTTGAGTTAGAGAAACACTTCTGGTTATACTTCTTTTCTGGTAGCTGTATGCATATTTTTCACACTCAAGAATAAAAAAATGTATCTCATATATACAGTAAAAACTCAAATGCATAATGGTGTATGGCAATTCTAAAATTATTCATTCTTGCACACCGTTCCTTAAGATAAATAGTAACATCAAACACCAAAACATTACACCAGGTACTCATTAATAAAACAGGAATAAGTTCCTACTAAAGGTCCTCCATGAAAACGAATGTGGAAAATGTAGATAAATCAATGAGGATTCACCATCCTTTGACCATCATAAAATATGGGAGACAAGCAAGTACTCATTCACATCTGAGATCAGCATGTGAGAAAAACAAGCTTGGCATAAGCCATTATCTAGACAAAAAAATGAGGATGAAAACCACACACTAGTGCACTGCATCACATCTGTAATATCGTAATGTACTCCTTACACTTACCTGTTGCTTGTGTGAGATTTGTTCTGAGTCCCTGAATTGTCTCACGTGCCTTACGAAGTTCAAACTCAAGGACAGCCACTCGTTCATCCACAGCTCTCTCTCCATCTTCACTAAGATGGCCCCAATCCAGAGAGTCAAGGGTAGTCTGGCTGGAGGATCGTGCTGAAATGTAATGCATCTATAGGAACAAAATATAATCAACTAAAAGCTTACAACAATGTTTAGTATGCAAGCTCATCCATGTCAAAGATGCACCTGAATGGAATTGATAACAATTCTGTCTGGTGGTATCTAACCTAAGTTGCTGGGCTATAAGATGTACCTGAATTTACAAAAAAGATGCAACATCCACCAGTGCCATGTTTATTATTTTTTATATTTATTTTGCTTTGTCGCTGTCTCCCGTGTTAGCGAGGTAGCGCAAGGAAACAGACGAAAAAATGGCCCAACCCACCCACATACACATGTATATACATACATGTCCACACACGCAAATATACGTACCTATACATCTCAATGTACACATATATATACACACACAGACATATACATATATACACATGTACATAATTCATATTGTCTGCCTTTATTCATTCCCATCGCCACCTCGCCGCACATGGAATAACAACCCCCTCCCCCCTCATGTGTGCAAGGTAGCGCTAGGAAAAGACAACAAAGGCCCCATTCGTTCACACTCAGTCTCTAGCTGTCATGTAATAATGCACCAAAACCACAGCTCCCTTTCCACATCCAGGCCCCACAGAACTTTTCATGGTTTACCCCAGACATTCACATGCCCTGGTTTAATCCACTGACAGCACGTCGACCCCAGTATACCACATCGTTCCAATTCACTATATTCCTTGCACGCCTTTCAACCTCCTGCATGTTCAGGCCCCGACCAAAATCTTAACAGACTCAAAATCTTTTTCACTCCATCTTTCCACCTCCAATTTGGTCTCCCACTTCTCCTCGTTCCCTCCACCTCTGACACATGTATCCTCTTGGTCAATCTTTCCTCACTCATTCTCTCCATGTGACCAAACCATTTCAAAACACCCTCTTCTGCTCTCTCAACCACGCTCTTTTTATTTCCACACATCTCTCTTACCCTTACATTACTTACTCGATCAAACCACCTCACACCACATATTGTCCTCAAACATCTCATTTCCAGCACATCCACCCTCCTCCGCACAACTCTATCCATAGCCCACGCCTCGCAAGCATACATAATTGTTGGAACCACTATTCCTTCAAACATACCCATTTTTGCTTTCCGAGATAATGTTCTCGACTTCCAAACATTCTTCAAGGCTCCCAGAATTTTCGCCCCCTCCCCCACCCTATGATTCACTTCCGCTTCCATAGTTCCATCCGCTGCCAAATCCACTTCCAGATATCAAAACACTTTACTTCCTCCAGTTTTTCTCAATTCAAACTTACCTCCCAATTGATTTGACCCTCATCCCTACTGTACCTAATAACCTTGCTCTTATTCACATTTACTCTTAACTTTCTTCTTTCACACACTTTACCAAACTCAGTCACCAGCTTCTGCAGTTTCTCACATGAATCAGCCACCACCACTGTATCATCAGCAAACAACAACTGACTCACTTCCCAAGCTCTCTCATCCACAACAGACTGCATACTTGCCCCTATTTCCAAAACTCTTGTATTCACCTCCGTAACAACCCCATCCATAAACAAATTAAACAACCATGGAGACATCACACACCCCTGCCGCAAACCTACATTCACTGAGAACCAATCACTTTCCTCTCTTCCTACACGTACACATGCCTTATCTTTCTTTCATACTATTCACCATTTCCCGTGTCGGCGAGGTAGCGTTAAGAACAGAGGACTGGGCCTCTGAGGAAACATCCTCATCCAGCCCCCTTCTCTGTTCCTTCCTTTGGAAAAAAAAAAAAAAAAGAGAGGGGACGATTTCCAGCCCCCCGCTCCCTTCCCTTTTAGTCGCATTCTACGACACGCAGGGAATACATGGGAAGTATTCTTTCTCCCCTATCCCCTTATATCCTCAATAAAAACTTTTCACTGCTTCTAACAACTTGCCTCCCACACCATATATTCTTAATACCTTCCACAGAGCATCTCTATCAACTCTATCATTTGCCTTCTCCAGATCCATAAATGCTACACACAAATCCATTTGCTTTTCTAAGTATTTCTCACATACATTCTTCAAAGCAAACACCTGATCCACACATCCTCTACCACTTCTGAAACTACACTGTTCTTCCCCAATCTGATGCTCTGTACATGCCTTCACCCTCTCAATCAATACCCTCCCATATAACTTACCAGGAATACTCAACAAACTTATACCTCTGTAATTTGAGCACTCACTCTTATCCCCTTTGCCTTTGTACAATGGCACTATGCAAGCATTCTGCCAATCCTCAGGCACCTCACCATGAGTCATACATACATTAAATATCCTTACCATCCAGTCAACAATACAGTCACCCCCTTTTTTGATAAATTCCACTGCAATACCATCCAAACCTGCTGCCTTGCCGGCTTTCATCTTCCGCAAAGCTTTTACTACCTCTTCTCTGTTTACCAAATCATTTTCCCTAACCCTCTCACTTTGCACACCACCTCGACCAAAACACCCTATATCTGCCACTCTATCATCAAACACATTCAACAAACCTTCAAAATACTCACTCCATCTCCTTCTCACATCACCACTACTTGTTATCACCTCCCCATTAGCCCCCTTCACTGAAGTTCCCATTTGGTCCCTTGTCTTAAGCACTTTATTTACCTCTTTCCAAAACATCTTTTTATTCTCCCTAAAATTTAATGATACTCTCTCACCCCAACTCTCATTTGCCCTCTTTTTCACCTCTTGCACCTTTCTCTTGACCTCCTGCCTCTTTCTTTTAAAAATTTCCCACTCACTGGCCATGTTTATATACCAAATAAAACTTTTGATTGAGTTAGTAAAAATGCCGCTCACAGTCAAGGGTAGCAGCCCAAGCATTTGTATCAGTTCACTACATCCATTCTTAATTAAGTACAAATACTTTGACATGCCCTGTTGGCATGTGTACCTGCTGAAGAACTTGATGGTCATTTTCTACTCATGGTGAGGGATTTTGGTAAAGTTTGGAAAACAATATTCACACACTAAAAGAGATTGGAGTGGCATCACCCTAACACTGTACTGCATATACATTGCAGCAGAGCTTTAGGTTTGATGCCATGTTTAAAATTTTCACCATTTGAAAAAGCATTAATATGAAAACCAAGACTCACTTATTTCAACAACGATGAAAACTAAAATGAATTTCATGAGCCTGAGGGAGTTATGTTAGGTTTACAAATGCTCTCTTGGGTACTACAAATATGTCACCTATTTTTACATTATCTAGCCTCATATTTTTCCTGATCATCATAGTCCTGGCCAATATCATCTTAAACCACACTGAATTAAAAAGGAAAATACTCCAAATCTTGCTACTTTGGTCCCATTTTACTCTAAGTACAGTACCAGGAATGTCTTCTTTAGCAAGGCATTCAGTCTATTCAATGGATTTGTGAACCCCTCTTTTCAAGAAGCAGATGAGTTCATAAACTTGTGGCAGCATTTCTACATGCACTCTGACTACACCTAAATGACATGGGAGCAGCACATTTTTGTAGGCTCCTCAGTAAGTTGGTAAGAGGTAAGTTGGTAAGTTGTTTTGGTCAAAAAGTGCAGCCTATGTGGAACAGACCCACCCCCTCCATAAGCACCTTTCCAAATAGGTCTCACTTTCCACTAAAGATGTCTTATGCTCATGCTCAGAGTATACGCAATAAAGTTTCAAAGTAGTGATAAAAGAATTATAAGGGTATTATGATATGATCACCATTTCTTAATCTTGCTTAGATATCAGCAATAGAGATTTCCTTGCCGAATACTCAATTCCAGGGTATGCTCTATTTAATAGGAATTGGGGAAACAAAGAAGGCAGTGGTGTCCTACTTTTCATCAAAGCTCATTCAAATCTTGCACTAAAAACTACTGTAGCCATTGAGAATGTTGACTATTTTTGTAGAAATTATAGATAAACTACATAAGAAAACTACAGTAGAACTAGTTTATAGGCCCCCTTCAAAGACACCAGAGATAGAAGAAAGATCTTATGATCTGGTAGCAAAAATCTTTAATGAACCTGATTCTATTACAGTAGGATAGTTTAACATACCAGCATCTAAATGGAAAGAATACCTTTACAGTATTTCTAGTGTGGACTCTACCTAAAGTTGCTTGACAGTGCCTGATTCCAATTAGTTTAGAAACCTACAAAAAACCTGAACTTGGAAAAAAATTGGTACAAGTGATAGACAATTCACTTTTAAGGTCATTTCAACACAGCATGTAATGTTGTTCAACATGACAATCACAAAAAAAAATCAAAAGACAAATCTTACTGATCTTCGCATTGCTCTTAACAGACAAACCTGTGATGATATGGACAATGAAAATAACATACACGAATCTTGTAAAAGCTTCACTTAAACCTTTATAGCATAATATACGTGCCAACACATAGCAGAAACTGTATTATTATAACAAAACTCAGGCAGTGGAATGTGAAATATAAAAAAAGCCTGTTGTCTGAAATGTAGCTCATAAGAAAACAACATGGTACAGTACGTAATGTAAATATGCATAGAGAAAATAAGTGAGTTATACGACACAGTAAACATCAATATGAAGCATAAATTGCTAAAAACAGCAAAAGAAACCCTATGAAGATCTATAATCATATTGGAAGCAATAGTCATTAACCAGGCAATAGGTCCATCAATTATTGAAAACGGTGACCTGGTTCAAGACAATGATGCCATGGCAAAAATATCAAATGAATTTTTTGCATCTGTATCTATTATTGAAGACACAACCCATGTCCTGAATCCAATTTCACTGATATAAGAAGGAAACATTCTTCAGCAAATTGACATAAAAACCAGAGACATACTTTAAGCCATAAACAAAATGAAAATAAAAGGCAGGCCCTGATAAGTTTTATCCAAGAACAATAAAAGAAGAAAAAAATGAAATACTTAAGCCCTTGACAGCCCTTTTCAATAAGTCACAGGCTACAGGAAAAGTTCTAGATGAATGTAATACAGGTACACCATCGCATTTCCGGCAACTGATGGCTCGGCACTTCCTTTAGTCCAGACAAAATTACATGAGGGAACTTGAAATCACCGTGGCCACCAGACGAGTTTACTGGGCGGCCACAGATGGCATTGTGTGTAGGGCACACTTATTTACATTCTTTACGCTGCACTTGTTGGTGGTGATACTGCAATTCTGTGAGATTCTTAGCTTATTTTGCTTAAATTTGACCCTAGCTATGGCTTCTAAGAAATATGAGTGTCAGTTGTGGTGTCAAAAGTAAACATCAGTCTATATCGATCCAAGATAAAGTAGAACTGTTGAAAAAAATGGACCGTGGTGTTTTGGTGGATAAGCTGTGTGACATCTACAGTATTGGTTCATCAACTGTTTATGATATAAATAAGCAAAAGGAGAAAATATTGAAATTCTATGCAGACAGCGATTCTAAGAAGCAAATGACAATTAGAAAACTATGAAAGATGGTAAGAGTACTGAACACAATCAAGTGATGATGGAATGGTTTCAACAGCGTCAGAGTGATGGAGTGGACTTGTCAGGTAGCATGATAATGGACCAGGATAAGTTGTTCCATAAAGAATTTAAATTACAAAATGAGCATGACTATAGTGAAAAATGGCTTCAAAGATTCAAGAAGCCTCAAGGAATTTCCATGAATAAAGTGTGTGGAGAAAAGCAGACTGCAAAACACAAAGGAGCTGCCAAGTATGTGGACGAATTTGCAAAACTCATAGCTGACGAGCAACTCAGTCCTGAGCAGGTGTATAATGCAGACAAAACTGCATTATTCTGGCAATGCACACCTAAGATAACACTAACCACATAAGATGAAGACCCCAAAGGATTCAAACAATCTAAGGATAGACTTACCATCTTAGGGTGCTTAAACCTTTACTATTTGTTTAACTCAAATTTCTAGTAGTCCATGGTATACTTTAGACACATGGGAGATGTATGATTCGTGGGTTAGAGGTGTGTTGATGAATTATCATTACATGACCATGGCTGGTCTGGCAAAATAGTTAATCCGGTATGGCTTGGGAACCAAGAGTGCCAGAAAATCGGTGGTGTACCTGTACCAATATTCAAAAAAGGTTTGCTAGTGTAACACAGATATTGAAAAAAAGGTAATTCAAGGCCCAGAAATCATCATCCTATTAGCTTAACATCTGTAGCTGGAAAACTTGTGGAAACCATCATTCAAAACAGATTTGGAAACTACTTAGGAGACCATTACTTAATAAACAATTCTCAGTATGCTTTTCGATGAAATCCCTTATGTCTAATAAATCTGCTTAATTTCTTTTATAATATAGTCAACATGTATGACAAAAGTACAGCAGTTGTGTTATCTATCTAGATTTTCAAAAAGCTTTTAATAAAGTTTCGCATCAAAGGTTACAAGCAAAAATTACGTCACATGACACTGATGGGTTTGTGCTTCAGTGGCTAAGAAATTGGTTGACTGGCCACTGACAAAGAGTTGTGATTAATGGTCTTGCCTCATAATGGTTCAATGTAACAAGTAAAGTGCCACAAGGATCAGTCATGGGATCACTTCTCTTTCTCATACATATTAATGATACTGATAATGGGCTGTATTGCAAGATATCAAAACTTGTTGGAAAATAAATCAACAAATCAACTTGAACATCTACAGCTTAGAAGTGACTTAGACAAACTGATGAACTGGGCTCATACAAGGCCACTGAATCTTCATACTGATAAGTACAAAGTTTTACATATCAGTAGTAAAAATGAAAAGGCAAGCCATGCCATGAATTCTGTTGAACTGCATTAGGTAAATGAGGAAAAAGAATCAAGCACAATAATCTCTGGTGACCTTAAACCAAGTAAGCAGTGCTTAGAAGCAGTGAAAAGAGCAAGATAACGTTTTTAATTCATAGGTAGGGCCTTTGAATTTAAGTCCTGGACCATTTACAATTCATTGATTCATCCACATCTTGATTATTGCATTCAGTTTTGGTCACCCTACCTAAAAATAGGACATAGAATGAAGTACAGCATCGAGCTTTCAAGATGATTCCCAAACTGAGAAACAATTCCCAAGATCAGATTAAATGATGAATCTATCGAGCTTAGAAAATAAATCATAAGATAATTCAACAATGTTGTATGGTTGCGAGGCGTGGGCTATGGATAGAGTTGTGCGCAGGAGGATGGATGTGCTGGAAATGAGATGTTTGAGGACAATGTGTGGTGTGAGGTGGTTTGATCGAGTAAGTAACGTAAGGGTAAGAGAGATGTGTGGAAATAAAAAGAGCGTGGTTGAGAGAGCAGAAGAGGGTGTTTTGAAATGGTTTGGGCACATGGAGAGAATGAGTGAGGAAAGATTGACCAAGAGGATATATGTGTCGGAGGTGGAGGGAACGAGGAGAAGAGGGAGACCAAATTGGAGGTGGAAAGATGGAGTGAAAAGGATTTTGTGTGATCGGGGCCTGAGCATGCAGGAGGGTGAAAGGAGGGCAAGAAATAGAGTGAATTGGAGCGATGTGGTATACAGGGGTTGACGTGCTGCCAGTGGATTGAATCAAGGCATGTGAAGCGTCCGGGGTAAACCATGGAAAGCTGTGTAGGTATGTATATTTGCGTGTGTGGACGTGTGTATGGGGGGGGGTTGGGCCATTTCTTTCGCCTGTTTCCTTGCGCTACCTCGCAAACGCGGGAGACAGCGACAAAGTATAAAAAAAAAAAAAAAAAAGATAATTCAAAATTTAATACAAGTATTCAAAATGATCAAAGGCTTTGATAATCACGATCTATCATGTTACTTAAGACATAATTCATCTTATTCTACTCCTGGTAATGGATAAAAATTCATGAGCAAATATATATACTTTGAATGAGGGAGGTACTTTTTCTTCAAAAGGATTGTTGACATATGGAACAATTTGCCAATTAATTAGAATGGTTGAAATGACAAATACAGATACATCTAAAAATAGATGATATATAAAACATTTCAGGTCCACAACTTTCATTATTTGCACCATCATAGTTACAATAACATCAGTACTTAATCATCTGTATGCCTTCTAACTTTTACCACACTAATCTGTGAGTTTCTAATATCTTCCACTATCACAAACACCCTTGAAAGAAAGAAAGGGTTTGTTGCTTTTTGAATTCCTTTGTATATGGTGAATATACAAAATATCTAAATATTTAAAAAGAGAGATATACATAAATATACGTATGTAAGTAGGAAAGATGGCCAGAGAGTGTTACTGGATTACATGTTAATTGATAGGTGTGCAAAAGAGAGACTTTTGGATGTTAATGTGCTGAGAGGTGCAATTGGAGGGATGTCTGATCATTAATGATCTTGTGGAGGGGAAGGTGAAGATTTGTATGGGTTTTCAGAAAAGAGGGGAGAATGTTGGGGTGAAGAGAGTGGTGAGAGTAAGTGAGCTTGGAAAGGAGACTTGTGTGAGGAAGTACCAGGAGAGACTGAGTACAGAATGGAAAAAGGTGAGGACAAAGCAGGTGAGGGGAGTGGGGGAGGAATGGGATGTACTTAGGGAAGCAGTGATGGCTTGCGCAAAAGATGCTTGTGGCATGAGAAGCGTGGGAGGTGGGCAGATTAGAAAGGGTAGTTAATGGTGGGATGAAGAAGTAAGATTATTAGTGAAAGAGAAGAGAGAGGCATTTGGATGATTTTTGCAGGGAAAAAATGCAAATGAGTGGGAGATGTATAAAAGAAAGACGCAGGAGGTCAAGAGAAAGGTGCAAGAGGTGAAAAAGAGGGCAAATGAGAGTTTGGGTGAGAGAGTATCATTAAATTTTAGGGAGAATAAAAAGATGTTTTGGAAGGAGGTAAATAAAGTGCGTAAGACAAGGGAACAAATGGGAACCTCAGTGAAGGGGGCTAATGGGAAGGTGATAACAAGTAGTGGTGATGTGAGACGGAGATGGGGTGAGTATTTTGAAGGTTTGTTGAAAGCGTTTGATGATAGAGTGGCAGATATAGGGTGTTTTGGTCGAGGTGGTGTGCAAAGTGAGAGGGTTAGGGGAAAATGATTTGGTAAACAGAGGTAGTAAAAGCTTTGCGGAAGATGAAAGCTGGCAAGGCAGCAGGGTTGGATGGTATTCCTGTGGAATTTATTAAAAAAGGGGGTGACTGTATTGTTGACTGGATGGTAAGGTTATTTAATGTATGTATGACTCATGGTGAGGTGCCTGAGGATTGGCGGAATGCCTGCATAGTGCCATTGTACAAAGGCAAAGGGGACAAAGGTGAGTGCTCAAATTACAGAGGTATAAGTTTGTTGAGTATTTCTGGGAAATTATATGGGAGGGTATTGACTGAGAGGGTGAAGGCATGTACAGAGCATCAGATTGGGGAAGAACAGTGTGGTTTCAGAAGTGGTAGAGGATGTGTGGATCAGGTGTTTGCTTTGAAGAATGTATGTGAGAAATACTTAGAAAAGCAAATGGATTTGTGTGTAGCATTTATGGATCTGGAGAAGGCATATGATAGAGTTGATAGAGATGCTCTGTGGAAGGTATTAAGAATATATGGTGTGGGAGGCAAGTTGTTAGAAGCAGTGAAAAGTTTTTATCGAGGATGTAAGGCATGTGTACGTGTAGGAAGAGAGGAAAGCGACTGGTTCTCAGTGAATGTAGGTTTGCGGCAGGGGTGTGTGATGTCTCCATGGTTGTTTAATTTGTTTATGGATGGGGTTGTTACGGAGGTGAATACACGAGTTTTGGAAAGAGGGGCAAGTTTGCAGTCTGTTGTGGATGAGAGAGTGTGGGAAGTGAGTCAGTTGTTGTTCGCTGATGATACAGCTCTGGTGGCTGATTCATGTGAGAAACTGCAGAAGCTGGTGACTGAGTTTGGCAAAGTGTGTGAGAGAAGAAAGTTGATAGTAAATGTGAATAAGAGCAAGGTTATTAGGTACAGTAGGGTTGAGGGTCAAATCAATTGGGAGGTAAGTTTGAATGGAGAAAAACTGGAGGAAGTGAAGTGTTTTAGATATCTGGGAGTGGATTTGGCAGCGGATGGAACCATGGAAGCGGAAGTGAATCATAGGGTGGGGGAGGGGACGAAAATTCTGGGAGCGTTGAAGAGTGTGTGGAAGTCGAGAACATTATCTCGGAAAGCAAAAATGGGTATATTTGAAGGAATAGTGGTTCCAACAATGTTGTATGGTTGCGAGGCGTGGGCTATGGATAGAGTTGTGCGCAGGAAGGTGGATGTGCTGGAAATGAGATGTTTGAGGACAATATGTGGTGTCAGGTGGTTTGATCGAGTAAGTAATAATAGGGTAAGAGAGATGTGAGGTAATAAAAAGAGAGTGGTTGAGAGAGCACAAGAGGGTGTTTTGAAGTGGTTTGGTCACATAAAGAGAATGAGTGAGGAAAGATTGACAAATAGGATATATGTGTCACAGGTGGAGGGAACGAGGAGAAGTGGGAGACCAAATTGGAGGTGGAAGGATGGAGTGAAAAAGATTTTGAGTGATCAAGGCCTGAACATGCAGGAGGGTGAAAGGCGTGCAAGGAATAGAGTGAATTGGAATGATGTGGTATACCGGGGCCGACATGCTGTCAATGGATTGAATCAGGGCATGTGAAGCGTCTGGGGTAAACCATCGATAGTTCTGTGGGGCCTGGATGTGGAAAGGGAGCTGTGGTTTTGGTGCATTATTGCATGACATATAGACTGAGTGTGAACGAATGAGGCGTTTGTTGTCTTTTCCTAGCACTACCTCGCACACATGAGGGGGGAGGGGGTTGTTATTCCATGTGTGGCGAGGTGGCGATGGGAATGAATAAGGGCAGACAGTGTGAATTATGTACACGTGTATATATGTATATGTCTGTGTGTGTATGTACATGTATACATTGAGATGTATAGGTATGTATATTGCATGTGTGGACATGTATGTATATACATGTGTATGTGGGTGGGTTGGGCCATTCTTTCGTCTGTTTCCTTGCGCTACCTCGCTAACGCGGGAGACAGCAACAAAGCAAAATAAATAAATAAAATAAATGGTGAATGATGCATTCATGGATGCCAATGTTCTGTCTGATGCATTTTCGTGAAAGTGATACCATTGGATTCCTTACACTCTCAAAAGTTAATGGGAGTTTTGGCAGAGCACCTCCAATTCAAACAATTTGAAGTTCTCGTTAAGTGGTAGAGCTATGAAAAAGAGAAACTGTTGGCTAAAAGAACTCTATATCAACAGTTCAAGTGTAAGGAATCAATTGTTACCACTTTCATCAAAATCTATCAACTAGAACACCAAAACAGGAGGGACACCAACAGCGTCTTGATGTTATTTTCAAATGTACATTCACACTGCATAATGACATTCAAAAACTGACCTTCATGTGGACAGCTGATATCAAACCTTCAACTAAAGCTGTCTTCAGATTCTACAGAGCTTTACCTGGTTTGTACATCAAATAACAAACTAAATGAAGATGTAAAACAAGAAAACTTGTCTACAAGGGTCTAAAAATGGCTAATTTTTTGTATCACTGATCCACTCAACAGAAATGACACCATCCATCATTTGAATCTAAGGTTTGCAAATATGTTGAATGAGTTCAGATGTCTGAAGAGGGATTGAATCATTGCATAAAGGGATATGTCCCTAACAGAGTCAGATTCTAATACCTGTACAGTCATGTGATCTCTTTGGTTATCTCTTAAACCAAATGATGCATGGTGCCACTGAGTGGAGTACCTGTTTATTACAACAATGTAGTTTAACCATTAACAGGATCCACATGTCATCTATAGCATTAACAAAAGGCAAGTCATTGTATCTTAATATTTTCATACTGTACTCACTGATGGTTTAGACTACTTGATTATCATCTAGCCCCACACTTTCCCTTCGCTTCATAAATATATCACTAATGAGCTGTCTTATATCAAGAGTTATAGTAAGTTATAACAGTGTAACTGGAAATTCCCACACTCAAATCATTCTTTAGAGTAGCAACAACAATTCCATTAGAGTTGAACACAGCCCACAAACCTTGAAACCCTGTGTCTGTAAACGGATAAATTACCCACTATGCCAACACTGCAAAATAAAATTTATGAAATTCCTAAGTAACTGACGTGGCATCTACATGTGAAACAGTGCCAATGTTGTTTAGAGCAATTCTCCTTGTAAAACAACTGCTACCATAACAACCATTATTTCAATATATTACCTTTACTTCACCTGAGTTCATTCATAGGAGTTCCTAACTTTCTAAATGTTTTAATTCATCGTACCAAATGCAGATACAAAACCCACATCCCCAATAGTATCAAAAGGAACAAAATAACATCACTTACGAAGTGACAGGCCACTGTGCACACTGCCTGAGTGCAGATCGGCATACGTTTTGGGTGTGTACTGTTCAAAGTTGGCAGGATTGGAGAAGTAATCACGAAATCTGGGCAGTTCATAACCTGCTTCAACCAGCTCCGTGTGCAACTCTAGAGCAGTTAGCAAAAGTTTTTCCTGCAGTAGTTTTGAGGCTACATCATCCCATGATGGACCTGTGTGTCGTTCACGCTTCTTAATTTCTGAATTAGGTATATTAGGTTCTACGGTTTCACTCACTGACGTCTTGGCCTCCGCCATAGTAAACAGACTGGGATACGAGCGCTAAATAATTATTTATTTTCCCTCTTCTCCCTTTTTTGTGATAGATAAACTAACTACCAAAAGAATGTCTAGAATTAATTTATAGATATGAGTACAATATATCTTTTTGTGATAGGTTACCCTTGATCAGTAAGTAATGAGAATATAATTTTGATATGCTCGTACTTACTAGAAGACGAACTTTTAAGCTAAAATTGGATCCAAGTTCTTCGGTGTAAAAGTTATTAATACGTGGACCATGCTGTCTGTATGAGAAATCATTGGTAAGAATTTTAATTCTTTTCAATACAAAATGTGAGAGCCGCATGAAGCTCTTAGAATACCAATCATACACTCAAACTTCTAAAAAAAAAAAAAAAAAAAAATCCACAGATCAATAACTACGTCTGTCCCTTTATCATTACATCATTTGAACATGTCCACTTGCACAAGTGGAAAACTAGGCTTACAAAATCATTCAAAGTTTCGTATTATGAATGTCCATTAAAAAATGTTTTTTTTTAGTTCAATTCGATATAAAGAATATCTATTGGTGTCATAGACTATCCAATAATAATGATTAACTCGAACTGACCTCATTAGCTTCATAAGACTGATAGTTACGGTTAATGTCTGTTCCTCTGGGGCGCAGAGACTACTGAAGCTCAATTTTCATTTTGAATCTATAATGTATAAACTACGTTCTCATATATGTAATCGCTCAGACGTAATTATTCGTGATTACTATAGGAAAGCTTAGCCGAGCTTGCCAATAGTGTGACATCATCATGACTCTTCGATCATGGCCGCCGTCGCTTTGGCTCTGGGAAAAGTTACTTAATATGTTCTCCCCGTCCACCCTGGAGGTTCGTCCAGCCTGGAGGTTCGTGATGGCTAGGCTCATGCATAGTTAGACGATTCTCTGACAAACCCATTTCATTTTTGCCAAAAATGAGGCTTTATTTTGCTACTGTCACGGTTGATCCTTAAATCATTTATGACGGAAAGATCAAATTGATTTTAGAGTGTTTGATCACATCAGAAATGAAAAGATATTTGTGAATATCAATAAATCATTGTATATAATGTACACACTGGGCTTGAAGACCTGTGGCGTCAGTGATATATAAAAATGTAAACTAAAAACTGGTTTTCCTGAATATGAAAGGTTGTTAACTTTAGCTAACGTTTCTCTCAAAGTGTAGAATGAAAGTACGGTACAAAAACACACGAGTAACATAGCAATGCTATATTCATATAGGCAGGAAGTGCAATGTATGGGAAGGATGCTGCTGCTAGTGCAGGAGGAGGTGAAGTTTCGGAAGCCCTGTGTTGCTGTACTTCAGCTGTAGTAGACCAAGGTGAGGCGATGCTTTTAGTGAGGGTACTGCAGGAGTGAGGAGGCGTTCCTAAGGTCCCGCGGCTTTGATGCAAGAGAGAAGAAAAAAAAAATGACCCGGCCATGGCGGTCTTGGCTACGAGCAACTGATGCCATGGCCGAGGTCCTGTGGTGGTTTTGATGCTGGATAGTAAATCTAGTACCTAGGGACTCCCTCCTGCCGAGGATGCAGGAGGGAGGAAGTGTTGCCGAGGTTTCTATAGGATCCTACTGCAGCAGGAGGGACGAGGTCTGCTCGAGGTCACAGTGGTCAAGATGAGAGTGTTGATCAGCTGTGAGCACACGTGACATCTGCAAACAAATGACTGTACTGCAAGATGGTGTTGCACAGCTCATAAAAGTCCCTTGCGCCTAATTACCTATGAGAATATGAGTTACGACCAGTAGGGAGATATGTCATTCACGCCACCAGGGGGGTGTGAATTATGAGTGTGGCGTGAAATGTTTGGGAGTGAGGCGAGGGAGTGTGGCTTTGCAAAGACAATCAGGAACGTACATGGGAAGCAGCTAGCTGTCTTCATGAGTTTCCATGCGAACTTAGACGAAGACTTCGAAGCGTCGATGCAAGAACTTTGCTACTAATTCAGTTGTGCTTTGTAGAAACTATTCATAAAGCTTTGATACAGTAGCAATCTTTCGTGGATTATAAATTATAAATGGTGGGGAGATTAGGAAGGGTAAGTAACATGCATATAAAAGTATAAAGGGAAAGTGACAAGCTGAAATTATGACATGCCAGGAGTTTACGAATGATGACATACGGATAAGACTGGTTAGAACACATTATGTCTTAGAAAAAACACTTTTAAATTATTTGGTTGTTAGATTTAACCACTGATAATAAAACTGTCCACAACTGTTGTAGTATTGTGAGTCCAGAGACCATTTAAGAATGAAAATAGAATTGTTAAATTTGATAACATAAAACAGCTGATTGCTATAACCATATGAATTCTTTTTGATGAAACAAATATTTCTGCAGGCAGAGAATATTTCAATGTAAACATAAGGCAATATTTCAAGGTGAAACAAACCCAATTGTTTCATTTGTAACTGAAACAGCAGACATGCAATATATATCTTTTCTTTCAAACTATTCGCCATTTCCCGCGTTAGCGAGGTAGCGTTAAGAACAGAGAACTGGGCCTTTGAGGGAATATCCTCACCTGGCCCCCTTCTCTGTTCCTTCTTTTGGAAAAATTTAAAAAAATTAAAAAAAAAAAAAAATAATGAGGGGAGGATTTCCAGCCCCCCGCTCCCTCCCCTTTTAGTCGCCTTCTACGACACGCAAGGAATACGTGGGAAGTATTCTTTCTCCCCTATCCCCAGGGATAATGCAATATATATATATATATATATATATATATATATATATATATATATATATATATATATATATATATATATATATTCTTTTTCTTTTGAGGAATAACAAGGTAAGGATGATTGTATAAGTGTAGTAAATCACTAGTGATTTATTTGTACAATACTCTCATCCTCAATGGCAGATGCCACATACACACACACACACACACACACACACACTGTGCACTGCAAGAGATAAGTTAAGTTTGGCTCGGCTAGGCTCAGAGGTCATGCAGGCTGGCTATCTGGGACACAGAGGTCATACAGGCTAGCTTGGGCTGTGAATTACGACTAAAATGCTGCTTCCTCGAGTCTTGTTGGATAACATCAACTTACGTTTCCAGATTAATCACACAATGTGTCACCTGCATACGTTTGTCTGTCTGGAGTCTTAACTACCAGTTCACCTCCTATGGTTTATAAGTTCATAGTTTAAAAACCCTAATTTGAACGGTTGTTTTCGAACATTTTCAGAAGCGAATGTCATAGGAGCTGAATATATCAATTTTATAAAAAGGTTTAATCTGTAACATAACCCATCCCATACCTCTGAGACTCTACACACTTGTTTCCCAGTATATAAAGAACTGAAAGGCATACGACCCATGACTCTTAATAGTCGAATCTTTATATCTTTAACAAAAGGGATCAAAGTTTATCATAGTTCACGAGATGAAACTTCCGTCTCTGGTCATGGAACATAATACAGATGATTCTGTCTTGACATATATTGAATCTTCTAACTCCATTTTCATATCTGATCGCAAGCATCGTAAAATTGTTCATGAAATCGAGCACCATCATGAAAGGAATGTGTGCTGACATTACTTCTTTCACTGATACATCGTCGTGGTCCTTCACCTACGATGTATCTAATAATTTGTGTAGTTTAACTTTTCTTTGGTTTTCTACTTCTTTTCTCTATTTTATCATCCTTTAATTCAACTTCAGATGATTTGCGTCTAATTAATGAACCTATGCCCTCGTTTACATTTCCTTCATACAGTATATTTTACTTTCTCACCTCCAGGTGGACAAAACATGTAGCTTAGATGACAAGCCTCCTTGACTCTTTTCTTTGCCTCTGAACAAGGTCCAATCCTTGCTCGCCTATTTCGACTCCGTCTTAAAACCCAAAACTTTCCTTCTTTTTGGAACTGAGCAGTTAATTTCCATGAGAACGAAGACCGCTTTAACCCTTCCAGATTTCGTTTCATGCTCTCACTTCTGTTTGTCATCAGAATCTTTGTAGTCTCTTTAACTCATTTCTTTGGAGCAGCGATAGTTCGCAGTATGGGATTGTTGGTATATTGGCCAGGGATTAGGTCTAAAGATGTCTGTGAGGTTAGTCTGTCGTTGACTAAAGTTGATGCAAAAGGTAAGATCAAGACTCGTCTCTGGTATGTGTAGATGGCATCTGAGGTGACAAGTGAGACGTCAAGTATCTCATCCAAAGCAATGATCATATATATACCTTTCAGCAGTGTTAAACACAGCTGTCCTAGAGTGAGGGGTCGGATGATAGGCATTAAAGTTCCCAACAACAATAATGAACGAATCCTCAGTCTTAAAATGAAGTTCCGTAGCCTGAACATCCACTTTTAACATGACTGTTTTGGATGGCAAACACAGCTACATGGTACGACAACCAGCGTTTTCGAAAGCTTTGGCAATTAGTGAACTTAAGAACCTTTCATGTAAGAATGTTTCTTGTTGAAAGTAAAATGCGACATGTATTTCGTCTCTTGTCATTGACCTCTTTGAGTAGGTGGTTTTTCCGTCAAGGTCTATAAGCGTTCCAACGTCTGATCTTCGAGAAGTGTTTTGCGTGGTGTGTTGGGAGGTTGAGGATTGAACATCTTCGTGAACATGTTTACTCCGTCGACACTCATCGCTGGAAGTCGAAGGTCGTGTCTTGTCGCTTGTAATTTTCTCCCTGTCGTCGTCCGTTCCTCCACTGGACACTCTGGATCAGTAAAGCAGGTATTTATTGTGATCTTGTCCACTCAGTCACCATCGTCACCATCCATACTAGTCGTTGACGATTCCGTTGAGGTAAAGTTACTGTGAGTCGTTTGTGCCAGCTGATGCGGGCGGGCGTGTTTACATTTCGGTGTTGTGGTTTTAATGATTTGATTTGTGACCCAAGGACACACACACACACCACTGCTAGATAATGCGGGCCAGAGTATGTGCGTACTTGGGCTTTCGTGTAAACGTAATTGTTGCAGACTGTGTGTGTTGGTCTCAACACTGCACTGCTGACGTTGTCTACTGCACCGCTGACGTTGTCTACTGCACTGCTGGCGTTGTCTACTGCACTGCTGGCGTTGTCTACTGCACTGCTGACGTTGTCTACTGCACTGCTGACGTTGTCTACTGCACTGCTGACGATTGCCTGGGGGTCATTTCTGGTCGGATGTCATGAGGGTTCTCAGGTAATCAGTTTCTTTCCTCATTTCCTGCATGTGTTGCTAGAATCACGCCATTTCTTCACTTAACATTTTTACTCGTTTCAAGTTGTTCTGAGCTATCCACATCACTTGTTCCTAGCTATCCACATCACTTGTTCCTAGCTATCCACATCACTTGTTCCTAGCTATCCACATCACTTGTTCCTAGCTATCCACATCACTTGTTCCAAGCTATGCACATCACTTGTTCCTAGCTATCCACATCACTTGTTCCTAGCTATCCTTATTACTTGTTCCTAGCTTTACATATCAGTTGTTCCTGGCTATCCATATCACTTGTTCCAAGCTATGCACATCACTTGTTCTTAGCTATGCACATCACTTGTTCCTAGCAATCCACATCACTTGTTCCTAGCTATCCACATCACTTGTTCCTAGCAATCCACATCAGTTGTTCCTAGCTATCCATATCAGTTGTCCTTTTGAAAGACGTTCTTCTAGATTCTTAGAGTATTGGTTGTACGTCATTCACTATACTGCTTCGTCAATTTCTCCTCTGAAAACCAATGTTTACATTTTTTCATAGTCTGTGATTTTGGTTCTCCATGGCCCTTTCATTGTCCTGCTTTCCGTCCTCTTTATCACAAGATACAAATATGGCTGTCAGGTTGTGGAGCCTCTGTCCGCTGAGAGAGAGGGTCTTACGAGAGCTGTCGTCTGCATTTCACCTCTCGGCAGAGGTGGGAATACTTATTACCTTCGAAGGTTCACATAAAACTGCCGCGCGGCTCAGTTGGGCCCTGGCCGAGGGTGTGACCTGCTGTCATATAATCTCGCTCGCTCACAAGCTGCGTTCGTGGCCTCAGTGGACAGCTTGGATTCCAAGCACAATGGTAACCCGTCCCCCCCGCGAGCAGTTGGGACATACAGCCTCGCTCGGCCTCCCTGGCCGTATGGCTCATAGACGTCTGACACTTGGTATTTAAGATATCCACAGCGTAGCGCCTTTACTCCAGCACCTGTCCCAGCCAGGGATCAGTACAGTCAATACAGTCCTCAGCCCCGGCCGCTGTACCTGAGACAGCTTCACCACAATGGCATACTGGATCCTATTAGAATAGTCTTGGTGACCTTCTCATCGCTGTTCAATACAACTAGGTTAAATTGCCTTTTCTGCCAGCTAATATCACTTCTCCATAACACCCTGGGTTTCCTGATCGTTTGCCCTTAAAATCAGATTCCCTTTACACAGAGGAATACAACGAAATTAAAAAAAAAAAATAACAACAATGGGGTCCGAACGAGACTGTTTGTGATACAGGAAGATATCAAAAACTCATCAACTGGTGTGGTACAGAGAAGACAATGCAGATGTCTTATAGAGAAAAACTTGTAAACTTTTCACGTAGCGAAGGTTACAATGTAGCGGAAACTTTACCTTTTAATGATCCTGAAACAAGAGCTCCAAGAATACCACTGATGTATTCTTCAGTTCCTCACAGAGCTTTGAGCAGCTGCCGTCTCCACTCTTGGGGCAATTCCTCCTACGGCAGCATTGATGTCCGTCCCGCATCTCTTATCCCTCTGCACATCCCAGTCAGTCGTACGTGTCTTGTACGGTAAGGTGTTGAAAACTCCATCCACCTGCACCACCTGCAGGGACCGGGAGGAACCCCCGTCAGCCGAGCCGTCACGAAGCGTAAACAAACCCGGTCGGTTTAGTGGCTGTCCAGCTTTTCAACACTTTGTTTTTACTGATAGTTTGGCGATAAACACACTCACACCACCATCTCTCCACATTTATCGTTACATTTCTTTCACCACGATAGCGCATATAGTCTTACATAACCGGTCATCTTTAAGGAGACTGATGGAATGCAACTAGAGAAGTCTTACACACCCGCACACAGCCCTTGTCACAAACAGAACGCGGTGTCTTGGGGTCAGAACGCCAGAAATGGTGGTGGGCGAGTTCAACAGAGTCAGATGTCTTGGGTAAATATTTCATACATGGTAGGAAATTACTTCAATCTATAGAACTTAGACTTCCTTAAGTTTTGGACATTGGTGAGCACCAAGTAAAACCTGGATAAGCTATTTCAGATTCATGTCCGGATCGGATTTTCTAATTCGGGCTTGCGAAGTAGGGTTTGGAACCTACCTTATATCTTTCCGCAAGATTATACATATATATTTCTCTTCATGTCGATAGAGTTTTAGTGCCCCTCTTGTTTTACACACTGCATATGAAAGGGAGATAACCCTGTATAACCCCGACGTCTGTATAATGTCAAAAATGACTGTCTTGCTTAATCCATTACTGTCACGCAACTGCTCCGGGCAATACTACTCAGCTATCACGTCAACCCAAGTACGCTAGAACGTCGTTGGTATGAAGAGAATAACACTATCTCACCTTGTTGAAGATAAAATGTGTGCAAATCTGTCTCAAGAAACGAAATAAACAGTAAAGTCTCACGCGGGCGTAATGGTTCTGTCTTGGGAGCGTAACGGGACCCAGAATATAGTGTGGGTGAGGCTGGGTCGTAAGACATTGCATCAGTAACAACCCAGTTACATCTAGCACAAATCAGGCAGCGACAACAGTACACACTGGCTACTCAATTCTTCACACTCAACGAGAATGTTTCAGCTTTGCATCAAATAGAAAAGTATTTGGTATTGAAGGAAATTGATTTTCGTTCGTAATTTCCAATGCTCGCCAGTTTGAAGGTTCATTTTGTTATGCTGTTTAAGGTTGGCTTTTAATTGAATATAAAAGTCTTTATTTCTCACAACAGATAGAGGCCCATAAGTATCTGAATGAGCATTTTCTTGAGGATGTAACAGCTTTGTACTGTGACGTGAACAAGTACTTCAGTCATGAGTGAATTATACACGATTAGAATTTAAGTTAAACGCTGGTGCAGCTGATACAAGTGTTAATGAAGCATTGGTGCAGCTGATACAAGTGTTAGTGAAGCACTGGTGCAGCTGTTATAGATATTATATTGATATTGGTGCAACTGTCGCAGCTGTTCATGAAACACTACTGCAGCTGTTACAGATGTTGATGAAACACTGATGCAGCTGTTAAACATTGGTGCGACTGTTGCAAGTGTTGGTAAAGTTGAACAATAAGTTCTGCTTAGCTACCTGGAAAGTGACTAATTTCTGTAAAACGCAGAACTGTGTGAAGACAAGAAGTTTATGCCTTTGTCACGTCCGTTGGGTATTTTTATTAGCGTAAACTCAGCGTTGTCTCCCATGATTATGTGTCACTGTTAGGTAAGGGTTGGTTGCAACAAATATTATTGACTTGGCTTGGAAGTGTTTGTTTTATCATCCACCACAGTTCGTGGAGTCTACGATCAAGAAGCTTCGATGAATAATTTAAGTTCATGTCTTGTTATTCAACTGGGGTTATGGTGTTAAAAGTGTTCAAGCAAAAATTAAGTTTTATATCTTAACGTGTCCATCATGTGGAATGTGAACTCTGGAAACCAGGGAATGGTGCAAGTCCCTAAGGTTTGGTCGACCACATCTGGTGGTGAAAGATTGTGGAAATGAGCTGATTTTATGGAGACTTTTCCTCCAGTTTACAACTATGTGAGATACCCACTGCCGCCACACACGAGGATGTAGCCAGACCGTCAGTCGTATTTGACCAACTTGGACTTGAATTTCTGGGATCTACTGACCTTCTCGGACCTGACTCTCCAGTAACTGACCCTCCAGGACCTGACCTTGATCCACAGAGGCTTTTACAGATGGTGTAGACCTGGACCCGTCAGGGTATCGGGCAGAGGAATTATCCCTCAGTCAATGTTGCTGTCTCCACATAATCACAAGTTATACGACGAAGGTTGAAAGATTCCCAACGCTGATCGTCTTTCGAGATTTCCAGAGAAATGGAGGATTGCTAAACACACACAATTAGAAATCATACCGAATTTACCTTTCAAGATTTGCACTGAAATAGAGGATTGCTGAACATTTACTGTGAGAACTTGTATTTTGAATCCAGGTGAGTTAACAAGGGTTCGTGCTCACAATGTCCATCGTTGGAGAGAGAGTGGAATGCATTACCTGTGCCTTTGCAGACCATGGCCGAACCTCAGGGAGGTGTTGAAGGGGTTAAACCTAATAATCATAACAAAAGGAAAGAATCAGTGTTGAATGGATGTGGTCTATTGTTCCTCTCCTCAAGGACTTGGCTGGCACCTAAGACTTGCGCGATCCTCACCCATGGTATACTGAAAAGGAGGAACTTTGTTTATGGCTGGCTGGTGACCGAGTGTTGATAAGGTCTTACAATGACGCGTTGGTTCATGCAGAGTATGTGAGGACATGGTCGGGGATATCAGGAAGTACTGTACTTATAGCAACTCCTTGATAAATTGTGGTTTAGATTGTATGTTTGATCACTCACGTTGCAGGCAAGATGTCAGTGATAAGTCTCTGAAGGTCTCTGGAAATGGTTGAAAGTGATGTCTACTACAAGGTAAACTGCTAAGGTTAGCGTATCTAATTCAAGACTTTTGTTCAGTGCTCAAGAAGTTATCAGAGTGAGCGACAGCAAAACAGCCTCGACGTATTGTGAATCCCAGGAAATTTTCTTACGATGAATAGTATCTATCATGCGAGCAGCACCCTGTCCTTTGGTGTTGCGAGGATATGCTATAAAACCTTCCAACAAGTCATGGTGGAAGACAAGAGCTGGCTTAGAAGAAAGGCTGCGTTTGAATAGTTGATGCGAGAGAAAAGATCAAGTCAGGGGTTGACGCGTAGCGATCCACGACTGAGGAGGAAGCAAGAAACCCAAGCGAGAAAATACAAAGGTAACAAGAATGTGGAGGAATTTTACATTGCACAGAACACCAGGAGGTGACGCTTCCAGCGAGAGTAACAGGTTCAACCGACATTCCAATCATGGTTAAAGAATGTACAGGACCCGCTTCTTGTAGGGCGAGAGTGGTAGGGTAATTCTCAAGAGGTGATGAAATGAATTTAGAAAGTGAAGCTTAGTATAGCGAGAGACGTGCATGGATACAGTGATATATGAGAAGGGACAGACGGAAGTGATATGAAGAGTGTAGGTACTAAGCATGAAGGTTAAGGAATATAGGAACGGTCCAGTGTTTCCAGCACATACATATACGTAGGGATGAGCCATCGAGAGAGAGTTGGACAAGGAATGCTGGTATGAACTGGTTCGATCGAGTATCGAGACCTGAGATAGGCTCTGTGAAAGCGCAAGTTTCTATAGTACTTCACTATGGTGATGTTCATTTGTTATTTCCTGGGTGTATTTAAGTCGAGTGATCTTGTAAATGTTAATAATGTGTTGGATTAAGGTTGACTAAGATTGTGGTGGTAATTTCTCTTGTTTGTTATTGTGCTTCACTGGGAAGGTTGGCTGGTAGGTTGGTGGGGCTTTAGGCCTATTATCTGCCAGGGGTCATTAAGGCCGTCAAAGTCACGTTACATCCACCAACCGGAAATTCTTTTTAACGCCTTCAGGTGCAGAGGAGAATTCTTAGATCATATACACTCTCAATGTGTATACATTGCCCCTTGGAAAGCTGTAAGGGTTTATTAAAATACAGCGCGCAGGAAACTTAAATGTAATATAATATATATATATATTATATATATATATATATATATATATATATATATATATATATATATATATATATATATATATATATGTGTGTGTGTGTGTGTGTGTGTGTGTGTGTGTGTGTGTAACACTTCATGTCGTACACTCTTAGCTTTGCTTATCTTCCACAAATTACATCTCTACCCCATAGGTATTTTCTTGCAATGATGAATGTACACGAAGGATATCTATAGGAAGTTAACGAAGGATGATGATATAAAAGAACAATAGAACTTGTGAAATATTTTAATATTGTACGACTGCAGGATAATGAAACACTTCAAGGATTTATTTTTCGTTTTCTGCAAAAATAAACTCTAACTTAATTCTGCATTGGTGGCGACTCACAAAGAATAAAGAGCAGCAATATCAATCAACCTGTGGAAGTAGTGAGAATGGACGTGGAGTGAAACAAGAAATCTGCAAAGAAAATATCTTGACAAACAAACCAATAAACCTATATATCTTAAACTCTAAGTGTACAGGCAAGATACATTCCAAATATTAAGTACATATCTTAAATTCGGAAACCAACCTGTGTGTCGTAAATGAGGAATAAAAACGAGAACCATAAATGGAATATAATGTAGCATTTATCAAGTTAAAGATGGATATCGTTTTTCCAGAACAGCAAAGCAGCAGTCACACGAGTATAACAATCATCAAATTATCGAATATATATATATATATATATATATATATATATATATATATATATATATATATATATATATATATATTGAAGGCTCCAGTCACGGACAGAAGTCCACATTAAGGCCGGGCCTTTATCAAAATATAAAGAGAATGAAACGGAAAAGGGAAAGTATTATGAATCTTTGAGTGAAAACCCTGTCTTTTGAGATGTACCAGGTCATAGTTGTTGGGAAAGACATGAAAATGTGGAGTTCTAAAGCTTCGACGTGCAAGGAAAGAAACAGTTATCAATACGGCCCACTCTTGAGTTGCTGATGGCCGTACAATAATCATATGAGGCAGTAGTTTGCCTAGTATTGCGTGGTCTAGTTAGTGGTGGGGGCACACAAGCAGCCACCTCTCGGGAGCAAAAAACCAAAGTAATGTTTGACTTTCGAAAATCCCTTGACACCCCCAGAAAGTATTTAAGATTTCTTAGATGGATGTATTTTGACGCTGATGTTAAGTGACCCAGGCTAATGCTAAGTTAAATGCTTTAACCCCTGACCAAGGATGAAGGGCCACCAAACAAGCGTTAAGTGATCTGAGAAATATCTTGAAACACCAGCAGGAGACTCGCGTGTTCACCTCCATTCATCTGATTGGTATAACTTGAAACTTGACGACCCAAGTGAACCCTGGCAGTTAGCAGGTCTAAATAACCAACCAGCCATCGATAGATCACATCAGAGTCAATATGGATGACAACAATTGACCCTCATTCAAGAACAAGACTGCGAGTCATATGAGCTGGCGTTGTAAAATCAGGGAAGTGAACAATACTGGATCAGTGCTATATCTACTATCTTAAAAAACATCTACCACAGACCTTACTACCTGATAATCATCCCCCAATTGCCTCAACTCAAAAAGGATGGAACGTCAGAAGACAAGCAGTAACGAACCATGTAACAGCTGCAGCAGAACGTGAGAGAATCATGTAATACTCGTCAGATCATGAAAATTAATACGAAATTACAAAATACTTAGCAACAAGCATCGTAAGGTAATATAGACTACAGGCAATGACACCTCAACATTCCAGCTTAATAAGAGTTGAATATCCTTCTCGCTCAGAGTCGTATTCCGGAGTGACAGTTGTCTCGTACATGCACATCCTGTGGATTTACCCAAGTCGCTGCGAGGTAAATTTTGCAACTAAAACACAAGCTTTTCACATCATTATTATTCCCAGCCACGTTGAACAGAATGTATACATAAAAAAAAAGGACATATAAAAGCTTATTAACTACAGCAGTAGACCACTTGGTCATTTCGAGGGTGTTTGTGACTTCATAAGAGACCAGAAAGAGGAAGAATACCTGGAAGCATCATATCAAAGAAGGGCTCTGCTGGTGCTGGAACCATTTTCATCGTCGCGTTGACCAGCGCTTCCTCGTTTTCTAATTCTCTCTTCATAACCACACGTAGGCAGTTGGAGCCACTAGTGGTTGAGGTGATGGATGACAGACAGTCTGGTGATCTGTACGTTGAAGCAACGTATCCTTTGGGAAAGGTAATCTTTGTTCTGATTATAACAATAAACAGACAAACCTACAATCTCTCCCCGAACGGATAACAAACCCAACCAGCCCATGACCAATTGGTCCAGTTATTCAAACGCTCAATACTTTTTTTCCCTCCATAATAGCATCAAGGAACTGTGTACATTCCTCTGTAACAATATCAAGCTCGACTTTGCCTTTGCCATAAACAAAATGTTTTTAGAGTTATGTAAATTCTAACTTTGAATCTTAAGTGTTACTAACTGCAAGTAAGAGTTTAGAAGATTTGCACCTGTATTCTCCTCACCCCGACGCTAACTGTAGAGGTCTTGGTGTGCATTATACAGGATGGGTTTCTTACCTACAAGAACATCAGGGCAACGTATGAATCATAATATGGAGGTGGAATGATATCTCCATTTACACTCCTGCAAATTTGGTGCGTAATGCATGATTACACAAAAATTGATTTGCAGATTTCTGAGCAAACTTTATGGGCGTGGAAATATGTATGTATGAAAAGTTACTGAGGTTTAGTCGAATTGATTTAATGCTCAGAGGTTAGGGTTAGGGATACACAGGAAGTCTTAACAGGTCCGAGTTTATAGCTCCTCACAAACCTCCTTGAAATAAAACATTTTGTGGAACGTAGACCAGAAGTGATGAAACACTCCACATTACAGTGCTGGGAGGAGTGTTTGTAAAGCGTATTACAGAGTTTATGATGGTAAGATCAGCAGCGGGTAACATCAGCTAGGGCTGTCAGTAGTGGGAAAACATCAGCTAAGGGGTCAGCACCTCCTCGCCTGACGTACCAATAAACCCAATGGAAACAGGTTTATCGACCACCGCATCACCCAATACACCAGTTTTGTGCTCCGTGCTTATGTTTGGCGTTGCTTTCCCTGGCCACCCCCGTCCTTAGCGGAGGTCCTTCAGACCCTGAACTACAACTCAGAAATATGCAGGTCTCATATTACGATATAACTCGCCCTGAGGAATGTCAGAAACACACATACCTCCCTGGGCGATGACACCGGCAGCGCCATGTGTCGGACGGACCATATGGGGCGGGAGTACGAGAGAACTCACGCGATGTGGTGCCTTCTGGAGGCTCGGGGGAGGTGGCGACGCGGGGTTCTGTCACCCACCCTGGTGGAGGAACAGACGGAAGGCCCGGGCTACGTGTTATCATGAAGTGAATCATGGTAACTGTAACATCTGTGAGTGGACTGATAATGATCAAGGTCAGGTGAGGTTGAGGTGCGCGTGTGTTGCATGATGTGCGGGGTAGGTTCCTCTGCCTCCACACACCAGCCACGTCTGCAACAGAAGCACCTTCAACCCTTGTGGGTAAAAATATTCAGCTGTAGTGAATATGAATTAGGATAGTGAATAAGGGATTCTTTGAAGTGAATATGAATAAAGGTCTTAAGGTCTTTGAATCAACTAGTGAATATGTATAAAAGTATTAAATAAGGTCTTTGATGGATTTCATTGTTCAGTTGCAGTGAATATGAATTAAGGTATTAGAGCTCTGTTTTAGGATGTCCAATCAGTCATAATGTCCACACGGCAGACACCAAGGTGAATGAACTGGGCGAAAGACACTTCAGCCACTTCACCCATTATTTCTAGGAATATCACGCATGGATTGGTTAATTACCGTTAGTAATTAGGGGGGCAGACTCAATTTTACAAACATAATCTCCAGCTTAGGGTTCGACGACATGTGGCACAGGTGATTCGTTTGGGTTTGTATCGCGTTATATTGACCCCAGCAAAAGGAAATGACGGTGTCTCTGTCAATACCAATCTAGGGTGACTTTATCTTTTGGTTGTTAGCTAATAACCAGACGTGACGAAAGCTTCCTATCATTCTCCTTGATTCTGTTTAGATGATTCTGAATTCTCTTCGAAAGAAAGTGCCGAGTTTGAGATTTTTGTCATGAAAACACGTCTGAGTTTGAAATATGGCGACGTGTAATGTTAGGTAATTGCAGTCTCACCTCACGCTTGAGTTTTCAGTTGTCACCACTTCAGTCTTCACAGGCAAAGTTCAGGTAGATCCAGTAATCATGTGCAACCTCACATTAAGTAATCAAGCTCTTAATAAATGGTGGAGATCACTAGAAATATGGAATCTTAGGGATTGAAAATAATCCTACGTCAACACAGTGGTCGTAGAACGTATCCCCAGCTGAGGTACGAAATTGATGCGCTGGTAAACTAGTTCTTTCGTTTAGATGAAAAATTTCAAATTAAACTTTTGATAAATGTATGTAGAACTTATTATCTCACTATAGATTCATACCAAAACTGTAATGCATAAAAAGAAATTGGTCTTAACATTGCAAAGACAATATTCAAAGATGGAGACAGCACAGCTGACAACTCATGGCAGGGGTTTAAGTAACTTTAGAGTATACAAACAAAGAATGGGCCTAGATTGCTGTAGTACTTACAATTTTAGGTTTAGATGTATGACTTAGGTAAATAAATATACAGATTATTTCATCATTTTTCCATTGCTCAAAACTGAAAGGTTTGTATTTAGCGGCAACATCGGAGTATGTGTACACAGTTGCTGGATTACGTTGAATGTAGGTTTATTAGTTCCTGTGTGTCAATGTAAGATACAACGAATATAATTATTACTTCAAAAGTGTGCGAAGTGGATTCCAATGGTCTGATATTGGAACACTGAAACTACATGAGAGAGAAGCAGGCTGTTGATATAAGAGTAAAAATCAGGACATTTGCAATAGCATTAATATATCAACAATAGATATAGCTGTAAAGAATATCTTTATTCTTGTATATATTGGAAGCTTCCGTCACGGACTAATTCCAAATCGAGGCCAGGCTTTAATTAGAACATAGAAAGGTAGAGAAAAATACATTTCAAGAGTACTGGAAATGTAAAATCTCTTAAAAAGGGTCAGGCTACATTCACCAGACGAAAAATCTTAACACCTTCAAGTAAAAAGGCAGGTCTGTCACTTCTTCCAAAATTCGTAAATACTTTCCCCTTGTCTTTCCATTTCAAAATTCTCTATATTTCAATTAAGACCCGGCCTTGATGTGGACTTTGGTCCGTTACTGGAGCCTCCACCATACGAATAAAATATAGGGAATAATCTTAAAAGACCACATGTACTCTCACTATGCATATAGCTCTTTTAAAAAAAGGTGGTAGGCTGTAGTTATCAGTTAGGGTACGAGAGGATAAAAGAGTTTCAAAGCTGTGAGGTGTAGATACACGCATCAAAACCGCTTACCTCACAGTTGCCTTCGACCACTCAAGTGAACACTTGACGTAGTGGCTCGTTGCCTTCGACCACTCAAGTAATAACTTGACGTAGTGGCTCGCCAAGCCGAGCGTGGTTTCGTTAGCGGCGGCAGGAGCACGCAAAGCCAGCAGCTCACGGAAGTAGACACCAAAGAGGAAAAGTGAACCAACACTGCGACGTAGCGCATGTGTGTCAAGTTTGAAGGCGAGACTGGGAGAGTTTTACTGTAAAGTTATTATTTACTCAGGACTACTCTATGTGGTAAGCACTATATAGAACTGAAACCTGCCAGCCCAGATGTGATACTAGTATTGTACTCCACACAGGGTTAGAGCAGTCCTTGATATGCAACTGGGGCAACTGTTTAGAGGAAAAAGAATCTAATGCTTTTGAAGATGACTTCCCGTCTCTTAAAAGGTAGTAGACACCAATATGGTGTCATGTGTGGCATCCAAGATAGTTTCTAAGATGATATGGTGACAGCCAGTACGTCAATTGTGTTGTGTGGTGAAAACAATAGATACTGCAGAAGATGGGAAGTTAAGAAGACTTTTTAAAAAGTGGATCATAACGAGTGACGAGTATACGTATAGATGGAGTGGATTTAAAGGAAGTGTTGGGTCAGCAACCAGTAGTGTATCTGATTATCTATTGAAGAAAAGGAATAGTTGATAACAAGAAAGTGTTGAAGGAGACATGAGAGAACCTTGAGGGACACCCGAGTTAATGGGGATAAGCGGGAGAGATTGGTTTATCTAAAATGATCATGAAGATACATCGGCCAGACATGAAGCCACGTATGAGGACACAGAATGAGGGAGGAAAGCCAAACAAAAAAAAAAAGGGAGCTTGAAGATGAGACCCCGATGCCATACCCTGTCAAGAGCTATTGATATATTGAGATCTACAACAGAATTTTCCAGAAAGTCTCTCAGAGATGATGACCAGACATTGGTGGGATGGGAAAGAGCCATCACCGGTCAATGTTGTTATGGAGGAGACCGTAAAAGATGGTTACAGGGAAGGTTCCTGGGATCAAGATATCTCAGGAAATAGATTGGAATTTATGTGGTTGTTGCTATTGTCCTGTCTTACTTCATCGATTGCTGACACGAAGGTATTTTGTGTAACTTCATCTCGCCGAATTACTTGGATGTGAATATTGTCTCGCGTTTGATGAAGAGACTATTCAATTCCACTGATCTGTAAGTTTCTTGCATAGTTTCTCAGTTTGATGCTCATCACTTTCGTCAACAGTGAATGATTCAGTCCTCATTGACTGGTATTGACTCTCTTCACTTATGGGATTAAATTCTTTTACAAGCTTCTACAGGAGACAGACAAAACTAAGTTGAGGTTCAAGAGTAAAAGCGAGACACACTCCCTTATTAATCTTTATTAAAGATACCAGCTCACAAACATGTTCATTGGCTTTTAGAGCACTGAGATAATTTACATACAACTTCACATTTGTACATTCTATATACAAAATATTGGAGCTTATGCCATCAGATGAAACAAGGTTAAGTGCTCTACTACATGGGGGGACGGGGAAGGGGAGGAAAAATCTTATTGCAACAGATTACTCAATTTCTGTCAAGCCTCTTATGAGATACTAACATTAGTGATTATGTAGACATTCCCGCCAACTGTGAAGAGGGAGCGATCGAGGGGAAGCCTCCACTCCACCCACCTCCACCCCCAGAGAAGCCTGCAGTGTTTACTGGTCGCAGGAAGCCTGCGGATCACCCACCTATGGATCCAGGGGCACTGTGTCCTCTGGCTTATCCCGGCGTTTGGCAATCTTTGACAAAGGAAAGGTGGTGGTGGTGGTAGATGGGGAGCGGCGGCGGCGGGCGGCAGAGGGAGGGGGGAGGGATTGTAGATTGTGGGCAATGCCACGTATGACATTAGCTCTCGTGTCTCTCAGTAATTAAGAAGCAGTGCACGCAATACCACTACGATCTATTGTATAGTTTTATAGCAAAATAGACGCGTCAGGTTCTATATACAGTCTAACCCGAAGGTCAGAGTAAGGAGAGGATGAGAAGACCTGAGCACATCCAGCACTCTGGAAGGCTTTGAAAAATTGGAGAGAAACTTATGGCAAATTATCCTTAACATAACAATTTTTTTTACAGCCGGGTTGAGATACAGAGTAAGTTACAAAATTGCCACCTCCTGGGCAAACACATTTGATGTGTCCCTCCAAGGCAGCTATCATAGGGCTCTCAGTCTATATATATACATAGCTAAAGTTAGCAGGGTATCCATATTACAGTCTAGAGACCATGTCAAAAACCGCTGAATATCATTCCATTAATATTCATAATTATACAAGTAATACTATAGTTTCCACTCGCATCATCAACCTATCACACCTACAATAATCGGAGCTACAGACATCAATACCTCATGAAACAGTTTGAAAAAAAAAGGACAAAATATTCACAGCTGAAATACAATGATAAAACAAAATCCTACAGCACAACAAAGGCATTCTAAAGACCATTCAAGCCACCAGGGGTATTCACAGCATCGGGATTAAAGTCATGTTAGCATTCTACACTCGCTTATCTACTGCATAACTCTATATGGTGATCAACACACTCGTACAGGAATGGCAGGGTCAACCAGCCCCATCACACCGGAGCTGGGGAAAGTGTCGGTCGACGTCCTTATGATAAAACGGTGGCCAAAACGCGTCACCATCGACTGCACAGTGAGGGCCAGGCCAAGGGTAGGTGGCCAGGTCGTCACCCCTCACCACACGCTCGTGCCAAGCAGAATGTGCCTAGTAATAACGTAACACAAGCAGGAACCGTAGTACTGATTACAGGGAAAGCATAAAAGCCATGTCCTTCACACAAGAGAGATCAGGAGACGAGGCAGACCATAGAGACGTGTGAGAGGAATAACTGGGAAAAGCTGGTACGAAGTGGCCGGGTTGTTGTGTGCTCTTGGTTACTACTGGTGGCGTCCAGCCTGGGGCGCTGCCAAGCTCAGTAGTGAGCGGAGGGCACGGAGGTGGAGCGTATGAACTGAGCGGTGGTGGTGTGGTCGTAGCGGAAGCGTCGGTAGTCGTCGTGCTGGGCCCGGCTGATGTGCACGGCCGCCGACCCTCCGTTGACGGGGTAGTCGAAGGTGCGCTTGTGGCTGAGGTGAGACGAGGAGCGTTGGTGGCCCTCCAGCGGGTCGGGCCTGGCAGTAGCGCGATCTAGCCCGGGGAACCTGCGGGTCTCCGGCAGCTCGCCGTAGCTGTCGGCGGAGTGGCATGAGTCCGAGCTGCAGGAGGAGTTGTGGCGGCGGAGGCTGGCGTGCGACCGGTACCGCCGGCTGGAGCGCGACTCCCGCAGCGGCCGCGGGTCCTCCGCCGTGTCGTACATGGACCGTCTCCGCGGGTCGTTGGAGTTACGACGGTCCTCCTCTTGCGCCGACCGCCGCTGGCTCAGGTCGTGCATGGACCTGGCTCGCTGGTAGTCGGTGCGCTCCGGCGACCTGACCCTTGGCACTCGGTACTCCCTGGTGGGGCTGCGTCCGCGGGGCACCCGGGTGGGGCTCGGACACCGCACCTCCTTCTGCCAGGGGTCTGGGGTGCGGCGACCCACCTCCCGCCGCCACGGGTCCGAGTCCCGTGTGTCGCAGGTGCCGTAACCGCGGTCGTAGTCGCGCCCTCGGGGTCTGTCGCGCAGGAGGCCGTCGCGAGAGCCGTAGCCGGTGTCGCGGTCGCTCTTGGGCCAGAGTCCCTCGTCACGGCTCCCCTGCAGCTGCTCGTTGGGCCCGCGCCCCTCCCTCACGCCCGCTCCAGGCTTGGGGCTCGGCTCCCAAGAGGGCGTGCGTGATACGCCCATGTGGGCCGGAGGGCGGGCCTGGGAGTCTGGACGGTCTGAGCGCTGCCAGTCCCGCTCCAGCGACCGAAATTTATCACGAGCGTCCTGGAATCTCTCCCGGGGAGAGGATGGGGACTCGCTCCTGAAATACACAACAGATCAGACGTCTAAACCCGCTAGGCTGGCAGCTGTCAGGTACACTGTGGTAATGCAGCGCACCTGAACCTTAGAAACTAACCAATGTATAATAATATGACAAATGAAAAGTGGCTCTAGAAAGGGTCACGAAACAAAAGCCTGTCTATACAAACTGGAACATAGATTCTGATAGTTGCACTGCTTGTGACATGAGGTGATCTGACTCGATCGCTACCCAGTCAAGCAACACATTTAATGATCATAGAGACATATATTTTTTTTTTTTATTCATGAACTGACAACTAACTGGTTCAGGAGCTACAAAAACGGTCCTGAATGGCAAACGTATACCCTGGTAGTGTACGGCAAACGTATACTCTGGTAGTGTACGGCAAACGTATACCCTGGTAGTGTACGGCAAACGTATACCCTGGTAGTGAATGGCAAACGTATACCCTGGTAGTGTACGGCAAACGTATACCCTGGTAGTGAATGGCAAACGTATACCCTGGTAGTGAATGTCAAACGTATACCCTGGTAGTGTACGGCAAACGTATACCCTGGTAGTGAATGGCAAACGTATACCCTGGTAGTGTACGGCAAACGTATACCCTGGTAGTGTACGGCAAACGTATACCCTGGTAGTGAATGGCAGACAGGCGTAAAGGTTGGGGTGAGTAGGAGGGACAAGAGAGAGGGAAGAAACATATCTGAGTATGGTAAACACAGGTTCCCACAGATGGATTAAATGTCTTCCTCCTTTTTTTTTTTCCCCTCACCTAATCTACGATCTCCTATCACGTCTGAGAACACTAGAAGAACGAGTGAGTCTGAAATCTATCATGTGATGATGATATCACAAGCTTCAAAAGGCCCCTGGACAAGCAGTCCACCAGTGTGGGAGCAACAAGAAGAACTAGAGCACCTAGTCACTCATGATGCATGATGACATTTAACGTAACCAGGGATGGAGGGGGCATGATAGACTGTCGCCACCTGTGTGGGAACATGAAAGACTGTCGCCACCTGTGTGGGAACACTGGACGCATACATCGAGCACCTGGGAGGGAGGTGAGGGAATACATCGAGCGTCTGTAAGGTGGGAGGGAGGTGAGGCACTGACCGGTCTCTGGGGTGCTGCTGGTGCTGCTGCTGCTGGCGGCGAGGTGGAGTCTTCTTCTGGTGGACGGGCCTGATGGGGGACGCGTCGCGGGGCGGCGGCGGGGCGCGGGTGGGCGAGGGGTGGCGCACCCTGACGGGGGAGTGGTGGGTTGCCCGGGGACGCCCTCGCATCGGGGACTGGCTCCGACCCACGACCACCACCTGCTGGGGAGCTCCTCTCGGGCCCATGACTCTGGTGGGTGGTGGGTGGCCAGAGGCGGGGTCATGCCCACGCCAGGAGGGCTGCACCAGGATCAGGCCAGCCTCGCCACGCACCTCGGCGCTACCGTGCGCCTCCCACTCCTCATCTGCAACAGAACGCACCAGTCACACTCGGTAAACAGACTCTTAACAGTAAGAAATGAATTACTACTATAATCATCTGTATATATATATATATACATATATATATATATATATATATATATATATATATATATATATATATATATATATATTCCCTGGGGATAGGGGAGAAAGAATACTTCCCACGTATTCCCTGCGTGTCGTAGAAGGCGACTAAAAGGGAAGGGAGCGGGGGGCTGGAAATCCTCCCCTCTCGTTTTTTTTTTTTTTTTTTTTTTATTTTTCCAAAAGAAGGAACAGAGAAGAGGGCCAGGTGAGGATATTTCCTCAAAGGCCCAGTCCTCTGTTCTTAACGCTACCTCGCTATCGCGGGAAATAGCGAATAGTATGAAAAAAAAAAAAAAAAAAAAAAAAAATATATATATATATATATATATATATATATATATATATATATCACAGATAAAAGTAAAAAACAATACCTCAAATACGGTAACATGTCTAAATACGGTGTGTAAAACACAGAAGCATGTCAATACAGTAACGTGTCTAAAATGCAGTAAAATGTCCAAATACAGTACAAAGTCCAAAACAAGTAAAATATATAGACACAGTCCAGTTAGAGGTGCGTGAGACATGATGAAAGTTAAAGAAAAAAATGATAATGTTGCGTGAGACATGACGACAGGTAAAAAAAGAAAAAACAAATGATAGTGTTGAGGGACAGTCAGCCATAACACGCCCCTGGCTCTCCCTTCCTGCCAACAGGAGTCAGGGAAAGGTCGTGTGTCACCGATGTTTACCCGTGAGGCTGGTGGTGGCCGTTATGAGCACTGGTACACTGACCAGGACAACCCAGGTACCTGCTGACACTGACCAGGACAACCCAGGTACCTGCTGACACTGACCAGGACAACCCAGGTACCTGCTGACACTGACCAGGACAACCCAGGTACCTGCTGACACTGACTAGGACAACCCAGGTACCTGCTGACACTGACTAGGACGACCCAGGTACCTGCTGACACTGACCAGGACAACCCAGTTACCTGCTGACACTGACCAGGACAACCCAGGTACCTGCTGACACTGACCAGGACAACCCAGTTACCTGCTGACACTGACCAGGACAACCCAGGTACCTGCTGACACTGACCAGGACAACCCAGTTACCTGCTGACACTGACCAGGACAACCCAGGTACCTGCTGACACTGACCAGGACAACCCTGGTACCTGCTGACACTGACCAGGACAACCCAGGTACCTGCTGACACTGACCAGGACAACCCTGGTACCTGCTGACACTGACCAGGACAACCCAGGTACCTGCTGACACACGCTCATCAACCTGGACCTGTCTATTCTTTATTTCTAGCCTCGAATTCATACTCTACACAGGAATATATTTCATTTGGCTCATTTCTTAATTTTTCTTTTCTGTCGTATATGTACACACTCACTCCTCTCATGTTCACATAATGCTCCCTCACCCTTCCTAAATTCATTCACCTAACCGTGCACACATACACGATTAAGAAATAGCATTAATATTCGAATAAAACGAATTAACGTGCGCGAGTGGTTGATATATATATATATATATGTGTGCTGAACGTCCCATTATAGAAAATGAGAACAATAGAGTATATCACAGAAAACGAAGGTTTCATATCCAGCAATAGGTCTATTCTTACAACTTGGTTTCAGTAACACTGAAGAAATATATTACGGTATATATGAGGATATATGATATGAAGAACAATGGTAATCAGACAGATGTAATGATTTACATTCTTTTGTGCCATTGTATTTGTGGATTAATGGATATACTATAAAACAAAAGTAGCAACTCCAGGGTTCCAAGAAATCTAAATTGTTTTCTTTGTCTATATAATGATAATAATAATAATAATAACAATAATAATAATACTAATAATAATAATAATAATGATGATAATAATAATAAATTTTCCGTATTGAACGAGTTAAATTTGATAACTTTTTCAAGAACTTACCAAACCAAATCTAACATATTGTACGGAAAATACAATATACTTTTTATCTACTATTTTTCGCAATTCGAAATAAACATTTTAGGGAATCGATGAGTGCAACAATTTTTTTTTTTTTAAACAGACCAATAAGGAGTTTGATCCTCATATTGTGTGGTACATGGAGAGGAAATGATTACTTCAAAGTACAGACTTAGAATTAGATTAGAGAGAGAGAGAGAGAGAGAGAGAGAGAGAGAGAGAGAGAGAGAGAGAGAGAGAGAGAGAGAGAGAGAGAGAGAGAGAATGTACACGAAGGTGTTACAGACTGCAGCAACAAGCAGGCCAGAGGGTACGGCAGAGACTGCGAGACAACGGGGTTACAAACTATACAGATAAAGCCAAGATCTCGACACCAGTACGAAAGCTTAGCACCCTCCAAGCCTCTACGCTAAGGTTAGCGAGTCTCCTTTCACCAACAGATGCAATACACCCCCTCCTACACCCACACCACCCCACTCAGTTAGGGGGTATATAAAAAACAGTAAGGTACCATCAACACATTTTCAAAGATTAACCCAAATGTATGAAAACTGTACATTATAAACATGTAAACACTTCAATCTTCTCTTATAATACAAACTATTCATTCCTCTATACCACCTCCTCTTCTTGTTTTCTGAACATGATAAAAGAAATGAAAAACGAGGCAAAGGTTAGTACTATACTATATGTCTGTCTGTCTGTGTCTCTCTCTCTCTCTCTCTCTCTCTCTCTCTCTCTCTCTCTCTCTCTCTCTCGTTTACCACAGCTAAACTGCCGGTAAGGTTAAGTACGATGACCAATGGACATACGAGGGGCAGAAGTATATAATTAGCCAAAATGTGATGAGTGCAGCCAGCCACGAGTATGATTAAGACAGACAGAAACACGATGATTGACCGAGAGTGACTGACTGGTCCGGAATTTCTGCCTCAGAATGTCTGTGTTTTGTGATCCCCTACTGCTGGATAGTTTAATAATAATAATAACCCTCTTGATTCCTTTATCCAGAAGAGATGAGGGCCGGATGAGGCGAGAGGACCTATGGAAATCCCTCACAACTGTACAAGCTTCACTCACACTCACACCCACACACATACTAGCACACCTCCCACACTGCACTTCACGGCCATCCAATAAAGCCACATATGACTCAACTGGTGAATCGAACCTCCCCATTAACCTTTTCAAATCTACTCCAGTTCTCCCCTTTTAAAGAGGGTGTGGTCAAGCCTTGATGAGTCAGCCGGCGGCGCACGGCAACATCCATGCAACCCCTCCCCTCCTCCCTCCAATACCCCCGTCCCTCCAATACCCCAGTCCCTCCCTCGCTCCCTCCCACCGCTACCGGAGAAGTAACGGTCGCGCCGTATGGGCGCCTTGACCCTGATATACAGGCTCTCTCTCTCTCTCTCTCTCTCTCTCTCTCTCTCGTGCTTTCTATGACGTCTGCAGTGGATATCATGGCTTAATTATAATGATAATTCTTTGGGTTCAGGTTTGAATTTCTTATAGTGGGAGGGTTCGATGTTGATCATAATGGTTTTCTAAGTTGGATGGGTCTCATGTTGTTCTCTCGTGACCTTGACGACAAAAATGATGTGGAAAATGATCGACTATGTGCATTATATGTGGTCCATACATAGGGGTTCTGCACACTCCTTGCCTACGAGATATTCAGGGTGATGGGGGAATTGAACAACAATAATAATAATAATAATAATAATAATAATAATAATAATAATAATTTTGAAATGATAATGATAATAATAATAATAATAATAATAATAATAATAATAATAGTAATAATAATAATAATGATAATTTTAAAATAATAATAATAATAATAATGATAATCGAGTGATTTCAATGCAGCCAGAGGCTGAAATTACATTGAGCATATACGAACACTAAAGACAAGAGCTACTATAAGGGAGGGATTATATCATCCATCAAGACGGTCCGTACACACAAACCATGGATTATATCATCCATCAAGACGGTGCGTCCACACAAAACATGGATTATATCATCCATCAAGACTGCGTCCACACAAAACATGGATTATATCATCCATCAAGACTGCGTCCACACAAAACATGATGTTCCCAAACACTTGATGATAATGGGATGGTTCTGTCGTGTTGTGCACGAGGGCGGGCGAGCGGACGCGATGCAGCTGTGGTGCCCAAGTGCAACTTGGGGACGAGGGATCTCTGGTAGCAGGAGGTGTCGGTGATGGCAAGGGGGTGTGTAGCAGCTTCCACCCCCCCCCCTCCCCTACCACCAATAAAAACAAAAGCAAAAATATCTATATGCATGTAGAAGACCAGTGTGTGTGAGTGTGTGTGTGTGTGTGTGTGTGTGTGTGTGTCCTCTATAAGAAAAATGAAGGCTATCTTCTAAGTTCGTGCTTCGTATCTACTCATTTACGTAAAACGTGATCCAGGGACGAGGGAACCTCTCTCTCTCCTGAAAAATTCCCCCCCGATCCACCACACAGTTCGAACCCCCCCGAGCCAAGGTGAGGTTTGGACACGAAAGAGATTTTACCACACGCCAGCCACACCTGGCGAAGGTTACCGGTTGGTCTGGGCAGGCGAGGTGGCAGGCCTTGAGCCGCATTGGCTCACTCGGTGTCCCTGGGGCCAATGGATACAACAGACACTGCAGGGGCTGGTCCGGCGGTGGAGAGAGAGAGAGAGAGAGAGAGAGAGAGAGAGAGAGAGAGAGATAGAGAGAGAGAGAGAAGGATAGACAAGCCACATCAACTCCAAAGCCTCTGCCCTTTTACGGCTTACTGCTCGCTCTGGTAGTGTCACTACGAAGCCCTTCTAGGTCTTTCGGACACATGGCTGACTCCTCTCACCAGAAGAGAAGTGTAGCCGTGGGATACACCTCGTTCTGGGACACTCATGGAGTCCCGGTACGTCCTGGTCGAAACTGTAGCAAACCCTCGGTGCTCGCCTACTGAGACAGTGAGCTCGATACTGCTTCAAACAGATTCGAACCAGGTTTTATCTCTGGCCTGTCGAGATGATGGACCTCGATACTGCTTCGTTCAGGGGTGAACCCGGCTCTGTCTCCGCCTGTCGAGACAGAGAGTTCGACTCTGCTTCGATCAAGGGGTGAACCCGGCTCTGTCTCCGCCTGTCGAGACGGAGCTTCATACTGGTTCGACCAGGGAGCGTCCCGGGCTCCGTCTCTGCCTGTCGTGACAAAGAGCTCGGTACTGCTTCGATCAGGTGTCTTAGGCTTCAACCCGATGCGTCTCAACTTTTGTCCGTAATTGTACACTCATTAGAACGAAATGAATCATGTCCCTGACTTTACCCCCTTGACCTTTGAGCGAGCGCAGCTCGGGATTTCGTAAAGCGCATAAAAAAAAAGGAATATGTCGGTGTAAGTCAACGTCCGACGGACAGTCAGACAGACAGACAAACGCCAGCAGGAATTTCACAATGGGTTAGGAGAGATGCTTCGTACATTCAGGCAAGAAGGTTACTACTACTACTACTACTACTACTACTATTACTACTACTACTAATACTACTACTACTAACAATAATAATGATAATAATGAAAAGGCAAAGATCCCGTTGTGCACTCTGAAAAAAGTGTCTCAGTAAACGCAACAGAAAATCCACCCGAAGAACGCTGGTATTCGACCCCGGGATTCTAGCACAGTTGGTATTTTCAAAAAACAACAGCTGTCTAACGACTAAAAACAAGAACAAGCCACTCCTCCTAGATGAAAGTCCGCAGCCTTACTACGTAACAGACATCACAGAGCTTTGTGAATTCCACAGTCTATATTCCTCAACACTCAGAAAGGGAGAGCCAACATGGCAGCCACACAGGTCGAGGTCGACCCTCGCCTCTTTCGCTTCCCCCCCTCCGTGTTGTCCCACTTTAGACCCAACCTCTGTAATACGAACTGGAGAACCTATATAAACCATCTGCGTGCTGCCTGGGAAGCACCATGGGAGCTCTAGCCAGAGAGACAAGATGCTGTGACAAGAGAAATATTGGGCAACACCCGGCTATAATTTTGACAGTTAGCAAGTCAAGGTCTGCTAACATTAGCGAGACTCAACCCTGATACCGATCGTACTTTATTCTCTCTCAATGCACCTCCCTCTCCCAACTCCTTAAAGTTTTCAGATATATGTTAAGAGGAAACGCCAAGGAACGCTTATAATGAAATAAAAATACAATGGCAGCGATGTCTGCTTTGTTAAAGCCCCAGTGTCCATATTTGGCGGGACACTGGTGGGAGGCAGGACACTTCAGTTCCCAAATATTATATTATATACATATTTTTTTCCCTCGTTGGTGACAGAGCCTAGAATATAATCATGTTGCAAAAGAAATGACAATAAGTGATATATCATACTAATAAGCACATCTTGATTAAATCCAAAGCGTCACCGTTTCTCCAAAGCAAAATTATAATCTTTCAAAACACAGTATGGTCAACTCAGTCGCTTGCTCCGCTGACACTCTTGTGTACAGTTAAGATTTTTTTTTTTAACTCAGATGACCAGATGTTTATCGGCTTTGACGTCACAATGGTTCTTTGATTATATATATATATATATATATATATATATATATATATATATATATATATATATATATATATATATATATATACATGTTCTATGAAGGTGCGCGTTCCTATGCACTTTCTTCGTGTGTGTGTGTATATATATATATATATATATATATATATATATATATATATATATATATATATATATATATATATATAGATTTACTGAAGGAAACGACATGTTAAGTGAAAGCAGTCGAGTAGGTATCTCACATCTGAATGAAATTATGCAGAGATAATTAATTTATCGTCTGGGTACTTGTATGACTTATGCAATAACCTCATCGATAATAAAAAAAAATTTACATAATAAAAACCCATGTCATTTGTAAAACAGAAAAGAGAAAATGTGTGTGTGTGTGTGTGTGTGTGTGTGTGTGTGTGTGTGTGTGTGTGTTACCTAAAGCAATACCTTGACTATAAGAAACTAGTTCTACAGAACCCCGTCTCGATCTTCACTTCATTTCAAGTTTGAAAGAAAAAGAGGATCTTATTTATATTTCTTCCACTATTACCAGATCTATGCGCTAACTTCTATATCGCTAAAGTAAAAATATTTGCCCGCTTGCGTTTGATTTCAAGTGGTCATATTTTTTTTTTCCACCCCTATGAGGACTGTTCGTCCCTTTTCAAGTGTGTCGTAACATCAGAGCAAATTGAAGTCTTCGTTACGTCATGAGAGTTAATTCCTATACTTACGACATCAGAGACAATTAATATATTTTTTTTTCGGTACGTCATCAAACCCAATTTATACTTTCGCCAAGTCTTCACACCTACGTGGTTTCATTACATCACTAAACCTAATTTATGTCATCGTTATGACATCAAAGCTAACTTTTAGCTTTGCTACATGCTATCATCAGACCCCGCACATACACCCATCCTTCGTCTATGGTTGTCAGGTGTATATATGCCTCATATCCTCATTAGCGGTTGGACCATATCTTGGTTCTCGCTTATGACCTGATTCGCGAGGCAGGGTCGTGAGAAGGGAAGACTTGAACCACCAAGATGAAACACACATAACCAAACACTTTTTCATGACCTTCTTCTGGTTGCACGGTTTTGATGTGTGTTTTCTAGAGACACCAAAGTCGAGTACCACGGTTCGACCCTTAAGTACGAAGTTTCTACCCTTTGATACGGAGATACGACCCTTGAACACTCGGGTTCGAACCCCCCCTCCTCCCCTTTCGAGCCGACGGTATGACACATGTTGATCACTACGCCTCGACCCTTGAGTATATAATAATAGCCATTGACCTAAGTCTTTAAAGGTCAGGTCAAAGGTCACGCCAACATACCAAGAAGGGTCGTACCGTCGCGTCCCGTGGAACTAAAGTGCCACCCGACTACATCAAAAGCATCAATGACCCCTTAACTGTTCCAATCTATTTTTACATAAACATTTACGATCATTCACGTCAACAGAAAACGATAAAGAGACCGCAGGCATCAAATAAACAAATGCCCCAACTCTCTCTCTCTCTCTCTCTCTCTCTCTCTCTCTCTCTCTCTCTCTCTCCCAGTTTTACAAACCATTTTTTTTCTCTTGCATTTCTCTCTTACTTAAGTCTTCACTGTTCTACCTGCGAGGTATTCAACTCTCACCATCTTCCTGTTCTTGGCGTCTCCCAGTTCATAAGACTTTCTTTAAGGAAGCAAGAGTGTGGCGCTCCACCCAACCTGCTCCAGCTTGTGAGGTGTTCTAACTCTTTGTTTGAACACCTGTTCCAGAGAACGAAGGTTCGACCCTTCCGTACGACCCTGCGACCCTTGCGTACGAACCTGCGACCCTTGCGTACGACCGTGGGACCCTTGGGTACGACCGTGCGACCCTTGCGTACGACCGTGGGACCCTTGGGTACGACCGTGCGATCCTTGGGTACGACCGTGCGACCCTTGGGTACGAACTTGCGACCCTTGGGTACGAACCTGCGACCCTTGGGTACGACCCTGCGACCCTTGGGTACGACCGTTCGACCCTTGGGTACGAACCTGCGACCCTTGGGTACGACCGTTCGACCCTTGGGTACGAACCTGCGACCCTTGGGTACGACCCTGCGACCCTTGGGTACGAACGTGCGACCCTTGGGTACGAACGTGCGACCCTTGGGTACGACCGTTCGACCCTTGGGTACGACCCTGCGACCCTTGGGTAACGAACCTGCGACAAACCCCTGCGACCCTCGGGTACGAAACCTGCGCCCTTGGGTACGACCCTGCGACCCTTGGGTACGAACCCTGCGACCCTTGGGTACGACCGTGCGAACCCTTGGTACGACCCTGCGACCCTTGGGTACGACCGTGCGACCCTTGCGTACGACCCTGCGACCCTTGGGTACGACTGTGAAACCTGGGAGCACGACGGTACGTCTTTCAGCAAGAATGAACGTGTGATATTATGATACGTATGGCAGCGAGCGAAGGTTAGGCTATCATACTTAAGGCCTGAGCCATCGTAATCATGGGTTTCATTATCCTAATATCTCATCATTTAAGGTCAAAGGTCAATTTGCCATTCCGTAATATAAAAAGAAATCGTTGACCTTTTTTTTTCCCCTTACTGGTGGCACGTAAGGTCAATAAAATACATTGAGGTGGTAACCTTTTCCCCCACTGACTACTGAGTGAGAGTTTCTTCTAGTGATATAATTTCTTAAGATGCTAAAACGTTTACTGTGCTGGCACGACTGAACGACCCACACCTCTGTGCTATCCATCCAGCCAGACTGGCCAGGAATATAATTGCTTTGTAAGTTAAGGTTAGGTTAGGTTAGGTTAGGTTAGGTTAGGCTATGTTCCTATCCCTCCCGACATTTAAGTTAAAAGTACATAGTCTCTTGGAAGCTACGAACCTTGGCCATCACCTCTGTAATATAAACCTATCCTCCCTCACTGTATGACCAGGAATACATAATAAAAAAAAAGGGGGAGATACAGGAGGGAGGAGGAGGAGGAGGAGGTTAGACGACGGATATATCCTCCCCCTCATCTCATACTTGAAGGTTCACGAGAGCCAAGACATGACGCCACGGTGGTTGAGGAAAGCCCCTTTTCCTCCTCCTCTAATACGCAATTTACCCGACTCAAAGTAATCCATCGTTCGTAACCTTGACAGCGCGCCCGACCTCCACACACACGGTACCGAGCAAGGCTAACGATATACCTGGGCAGCCTAGTGATGTGCACTTCGTCAATCAGTATGACGGAGCGCTAAAAATAAAACCCATGTCTTTTTGACCTTTTGTATTTAACGGAGTACGCAAGAACTTTATTTTAGCGCGTCAACCAGGTATGAATAAAGTATTAACGCGTCTTTCTATGACAAGAAGAAGAAGAAGAAGAAGAAGAAGAAGTATAGAAACGTAACAAAGAAGTCTATTGTTCCCACGACAAAGGCGCCGAGTTCCATACCATTGGGGCAAGGTCAATGCTAGGCTACCACGGCTGGATTTCATGCAGGCCACACGCTACCCACGCCGTAATGCACTCATACCATTAGGTCCATGATGCCACCACACTCCAGGCCTGCCACACGCTCAAAGCTGACACGATCAAGTTATGGTCTGATTTTCTGGGCGTCTGCATCCAATGGCGGGGGAGAAATACGTCGAGGTTAAGACTACCTTAATGTCAAAATCCACTTCAAAAAAAAAAAGAAATTTTTTTTTGGGGGGTTACAAATACACTTCGTTCCTACTTGGGTTTTGGTGGATTGAATAATCTATCAATATACGTATCATTACAGCTGGTTTCCTGGTTAATTACGCCTCTGTCATTTCTATCTTAATTAGTTCACATTTGTTTCATCTGTTCGAGAACTTAGTCAGTTTTGCATCCCACATCATCTGCATTGGTATACAAGACCCAACTCCATTTCCTCAGTGCTTGAAAATGTTCTCATCAGCCTTTTTTTACGACCCCCAATTTAGTCTTAGGTCAATATGATAATTTTGTATTTTAACTTCTTTGTTATCTTGAGTCTTTGCTATAGCCATTTTAGGCTTGTTATGCCCGATATTTGTTATCATAATGGTACGGGGACCATCTCCTCTAAGGCTGTTTCTGTGGTGCATTCTAAAAGTCTTCGATTTTGGTGAAGATCTTTCAAATCTTCCTATACACGCAACGCGCCAGGTCCACCAATGTTACGGTGTCTTTGTGTAAAACTTTTGGGGACTTCGTCCACTTCGGTCTCTGGCACTTCCACTGACTCCTTCTATCCACCAGCAGCTGCTAACTTGGTCATTTGTACTTATATGTTTCAACCTTCGAGACTAAGATGTTGGATTTTGTTGTTAAACTGTTCTCTAGATTTTCCTTGCTTGCATCACGCCATTCCTAGCCAATTCTATGGTCAATCATGTTCTCCATCACCGAATACATCTTCTCAGCTGAAAACTCCGCATCTACAATTAACAGATCATTTAATCATTCCTCATCTTCCATGTAATATAAAATGGACATTCCGCATTCCTTTTTTTTCTTCTCTATCTCCTAACCTAACAATATTCAGTTTATTACCATTTGCAAAATTTTCCCATCCCTTCATTCCAATATTCTTCAACAAACTTTACATTCCACGTTCTTCATCCACTGACCCTGTCTTAAAAGTATACTTTATGTAGAGCATAATGACCAGCACGAGAACGATGAGTAATCATTAACGGCAAAATATCGCACCATAACAAACGGCAAAATATCACACCATAACAAACGGCAAAATATCACACCATAACAGCCTATGATACCGACACATGAGGGGACCGTCTGTGTGTGTGTGTGTGTGATGATAAAAACTGACATACATCAAACATCAAGGTTAGAGACACTTATATAAGTAGGTCACGCTAGGATGAGGCAATTAGATCCATTCACAACCCTGCATGGAAGGTTGGGCAAGATATACACGTACCTCCATCTACTGTTTTTGCTTCATCCGATTCACATAAACTTCGAAGCTGACTCCCTGAACCTTATATTGTTTCTTCGTTAACCGTTTAATGATTTGATTATATACCTGTGTTGATTTATGCGTAAACTCGGTTTCGTTCGTTAACGGTCAATTGGTTAACGGTGAATTCGCTAGTTTGACGAGAGCTTATCGTTCTGCATATCTTAACTGTTCGTTGAAACTTCCTGCTTCGCAGAATTTTATTGGTTCATTAACTGTTCGTTGAAACTTCCTGCTTCGCAGAAGTCTACTGGTTCATTAAACTGTTCGTACCTCCATGAAGGTTAACTACCCGTTCAGTTTACTAGTTCGTTAAGCTTTCTGGGGCTGTGAACTACCCATGTGTTTCCCCACAGTTCACTAACTTTGCCAATCTCTTAATATCTTGAAGATCAACTTATATGATACGTAAGTATTTTGTTCGAGTGAATGGCTACAACCATATGAAGTTCACAGAGCCAACAGCTGTAACATAGGCAAATACACAGAGAACAATTATTGTGATCCTGTACCGAGGCTGTGAGTACAGACAGAATGGCTTTAGAATCAACGTGATCTCTTCAAAAGCTATTCAAGACTTTTTGACCAGTGGTAGTAACGTTGAAGACCCCTGACAGTCGTTTGGTTGGGCTAATAGGCCTATCAAGTGTCAAGAGTAATTTACATCGTCAACGTCAAGTTTCTGTTTCCACCAACCGAATAAATATGTTACACATTGTATCAGATGATACATATACGTATGTGATCTACGTCTGGCAGTTCAACGAAGAGGTTTGAAACCTAAGTAACCGACCAGCTTCGGTTGCCGTACAAGCGATTCCTTTTAACGTAAACTACAGGACACATTCTCAAAAACAAGTCCTCATTCATTTCATAATAATTCGTCATCAAGTCTCGGGAATATTAGGAAATGAGGCATGAGCAGTCATCCCGCGCGCACGTAACGGAACAAAAGAACATCGCCACTTTGTTTGTTTCTTTGCGTGGCGGACCATCCTTCCCCGCGCGCGCCCTGGCTTCCGGGAAGTGATGCTGCGGTACGCGCCTCGCCCTAGCCACAAGGTTACGGAAAACTGCCACTGTGGTAAACCTGTCACGCGCGGCTGAGCGCCACGAGAGAGAGAGAGAGAGAGAGAGAGAGAGAGAGAGAGAGAGAGAGAGAGAGAGAGAGAGAGAGAGAGAGAGAGAGAGAGAGAGAGAGAGACGCTCTTCTTGCAGCAACTCTCTCTCTCTCTCTCTCTCTCTCCTCCAAGTACCAGCGAAATTTCATCTTGATCTCTGATGTGACTTAGTCACTCTTCCTCACTCATCATTTCTCACGGAGTTAATTCAATCTGGACTTTATTCTAACCTTTAGAAACATGACAAATTTTCAGTGAAGCGTAAGACGAATAAAACATTTAGGCTACGCGTAATCTTTAGGCTACGTGGATGTACCATGGAAGTGTGTATACAAAATATGAGAGTACAGCACACGGCACGTATTACAGCCAAACCTAACCACCATCATCCAAGCCTCAACGGGTCAACGTGGTGGGCTAATATTTACCGGGTTACAACCTGGCAAGACATTACATTTACCGGGTTACAACCTGACATGACATTACATTTACCGGGTTACAACCTGACATGACATTACATTTACCGGGTTACAACCTGGCAAGAAGTTACATTTACCGGGTTACAACCTGGCAAGACATTATATTTACCGGGTTACAACCTGGCAAGACATTACATTTACCGGGTTACAACCTGGCAAGAAGTTACATTTACCGGGTTACAACCTGGCAAGACATTACATTTACCGGGTTACAACCAGGCAAGAAGTTACATTTGTTCCTTGGCTTCCTAGTGAGAGTGAGGCGTGGGGTGTCGCAAGCCTGGGAGGGCAAGTGGTTCCGGATACTGGCTTGTGAGGGGTGTATATATATATATATATATATATATATATATATATATATATGTTAGTCGACCCTGCATGGCAAGGAACCTTCAAGCGATTCCCGTCCACCACGAGAAATGTATTACAAGCTTTTTAACCTCTTGAGCACGACGGTGTGACCCTTGAGTACGACGGAACGACTCTTGAGTACGACGGTACGACCCTTGAGCACGACGGTACGACCCTTGAACACGGCGGTATGACTCTTGAGCACGACGAAACGACCCTTGAGCACGACGGTGCGACCCTTGAGCACGACGGTACGACTCTTGAGCACGACGGTACGACCCTTGAGCACGACGGTACGACCCTTGAGCACGACGGTATGACCCTTGAGCACGACGGTACGACCCTTGAGCACGATGGTACGACTCTTGAGCACGACGGTACGACCCTTGAGCACGACGGTATGACCCTTGAGCACGACGGTACGACCCTTGAGCACGACGGTATGATCCTTGAGCACGACGGTATGACCCTTGAGCACGACGGTACGACCCTTGAGCACGACTGTACGACCCTTGAGCACGACGGTGCGACCCTTGAGCACGACGGAACGACCCTTGAGCATGATGGTACGACTCTTGAGCACGACGGTACGACTCTTGAGCAAGACGGAACGACTCTTGAGCTCGACGGTACGACCCTTGAGCATGATGGTACGACCCTTGAGCACGACGGTACGACCTTTGAGCACGACGGTACGACCCTTGAGCACGAACGACGGTGCAACGCTTCAGCCTGATGTAATATTACGACGTTAGAATCCTTGGATATAACAGCCTGGTCTCTGACCCGATCCTTACAAATCAGGTCACAGGTCAGACAATCACACCAAAGGGTCGTACCGTTGTGCTCAAGGGTCGTACCCAAGGGTCGTACCGTCGTACTCAAGGGTCGCACAGTCGTACTCAAGGGTCGTACCGTCGTACTCAAGGGTCGCACAGTCGTATTCAAGGGTCGTACCGTCGTACTCAAGGGTCGTACCGTCGTACTCAAGGGTAGTACCGTCGTACTCAAGGGTCGTACCGTCGTACTCAATGGTCGTACCGTCGTACTCAAGGGTCGTACCGTCGTCTTCATGGTGATGATACTTCCAATCTTCAGTGCCTCCCCACAAGGTGGCTGGCTGGCCCTGCCCAGAATGCCTTGGCTACACCAGTGATGTAGGTAACCATAGGAGTGATGTAGCTACATCAGTAATACAACCATATACAACAGATGCAGTACGAGGTATATGACGTTACTACAGCTAGGATATAGAGGTAGAGAGGTCGTTACTATAGCTAGGATATAGAGGTAGAGAGGTCGTTACTATAGCTAGGATACAGAGGTAGTCGTTACTTTAGCTAGGATACAGAGGTCGTTACTATAGCTAGGATATAGAGAGGTGGTTACTAAACCTAGGATATAGAGATGTCGTTACTATAGCTAGGATATAGAGAGGTCGTTACTATAGCTAGGATATAGAGAGGTCGTTACTATAGCTAGGATATAGAGGTCGTTACTATAGCTAGGATATAGAGAGGTCGTTACTATAGCTAGGTTATAGAGAGGTCGTTACTATAGCTAGGATATAGAGGTAAAGAGGAGCCAACATGCACTACAATCCTACACATTCGACTAACATGTAACTAACCACAATCTAGTGCAAGAGGAACACGCTCTCTCGCCTTCCATGAAGTCTAAATGTCAAATGTTTACGGTTCAAATAACTCGCCAAGTTGCCTGATCAAAATACATTGTTGCCACATGACACTTTCCTCCCTTCATATGAATCCAATAAATGAATGAACACCGTAAATTATTTCTAGTCACGATTACAATAGTTATCATTTCTGAATAATAATAATAATAATAATAATAATAATAATAATAATAATAATAATAATAATAATAATAACAATAATAATAATAATGATAATAAAATCCTTTACATTTTTTTTTTTGGAAGACTCAGGTGCCAGTTAGTATTTATAATTAGCTCAGGGTGTCAACATTTACAACGCCAAAGAAAGGAAGTCAATACTTATTCTTCAATGTAGCATTTAACAGACTGGAACTTTACCACCTGCCGTGGCCTAGTGGTGTCAGATATATTCTTGCACTCCACCGTACTTTAGCTCGAAATTAAGTAATGCTTTTTGTATATGGGGAAGACGGACGGATAACAGAAGACATTAATGGTCCACTCGAAGGTTTTCTTCTGAGGTCAATACTAGTAACCTTAACTCCCTGGTCTGTATAAATGAAGACAGAAATTCAAAGTAGAAAACTTTAAGTGCTGTTAAGTACGAAAAATTCAAATGCGAGCTGCCTTCCGTAACGATAGCAATTATATATATATTTTTTAATGGTAACGTACTCAAGCGTCAATTATCGTACAGTGGTGACAATTATTGTACCACTATACTTAGCCTAATGTCGTAAACCGTAGAAATCTCGACATCACTGAGAATCATCGTAACCTCACGGCCACGCTAGTGTCCTCAATGGTGGTTGAAATATGTAATTAGAAGTCTGAGGCTGTCGCCCACGAAGGATGAATTATCGTACCGCAGGAGGAAGTACGTCACTTAATGAAAAGGGGTACGATATCCACTCAAAGCAGACGACATATACTGAATGTATTAACCAGAAAGGCAAAATCGTCACATCTAGAGGGAATCAGATCCAACTCAAAGCCATATTCGAGCATAATTAAGGAGTAAATCCTTGAACTTAATATCCAAATTCAGGAATTGAGTCCAAGTACAATGAATCTCAGCCATTATACTTCCGAAGCCAAGCGTCGTCTGCTGGACTCAGGGCCAAAGACTGTAAAGACTGACTCGAGCAAAGGAGGGAGACGCCACATCTCAGGGATATACCAACAGAAAACTGGCACCAAGGACCGACACGGTATTTACTGACAAGGTATTTACGCCTCATAACTCAAGGGTTTTAAGGGTCGAAGTGCTAGGCCATCATACCCGTACGGTCGTGCTCAAGGCGTTTATAAACAGAAGATCAAGAGGTTATATCGAGGAGTGTAGGCGGGTCGCCCCGGATGTCCTGCTGAGGTTGGTGGTCTGTCTGGAGGCGACAAACCTTCCCTGCTGCCCACGCCCGCGGTGGTCGCCTTCCGCTGGGACGTGTGGCAGCCGGGGTGGTGTGAGTTCCTCTCCCCCAAGTTCCTGTTCACCTCTCCCAGCCAGGTAGGACGACAGAGAGGGGGCGCCGGAAGAGCTACCACAGAGACAGAGGAATGTCCCACACCGCACCCATCTTCGACCCCAGAATGTACGTGTTGTAAAGTCATGAACGGGTGGAAACCAGTAAGGTTATTTCGTCACAGACCATCAGCAGGTCTTTTGTTATCTGGCTTTCCCATGAACTGTCCCCTAGCAGATAACCTCGTCACAGACCATCAGGTCTTCTGTTATCTGTCCTTCCCGTGTACTGTCCTCCAGCAGATAACCTCGTCATAGACCATCAAGTCTTATCTGTCCTTCCCATACACTGTCCTCCAGCAGATAAACTCGTCATAGACCATCAAGTCTTATCTGTCCTTCCCATACACTGTCCTCCAGCAGATAAACTCGTCATAGACCATCAGGTCCTCTATCATCTGGGTTTCCCCAAAGTCCCAGTGAATTAGGAGACCAGTGAACCCCGAGCACCCGACGGACCCTGAGGGTCTTCAGGTGAAGCCTGAGGACCACCAAGCCCACCGTGCACACAAGGCCAAACAGGCCCCCCTCTGGTGAAAGTCTGAGACCAAGTTTGAGGGAAGGTAAATCCCGAACATCAATGATACATTATCTTATGTGACTCGGTGAAATATATTGTCGATTGGAGATTTGTTTGTCCCTCTCTTCAAATACGTTGGCCAAAACTTGGCCAAAAGACGACAGCTTTCAATACACTGTATGGAAGCGTAGTTTATTCAAAATGAGAAAATATTGGTGTAAAACTGTAAATACAAAAAAAAAAAAAAAGAAATATGATCTTCAAATTCGATTCGTGACAAATGGATCCACGTTTTAATCTTGGGAGTATCTGAAAGGTACAATTTATACGGAAAGACGTTAGGGTTTCTCTGGTCTCAAGATATCCACATGATTACATGTTCGTATGAAAGTACAAGTGAATTTCCTTCAGGACCAAGGTCTCTCGTCTCATGATTCCGGAGGATTGGGAAACGTGGCTCTGACGCAGGCGTGTGTGGGGAGGAGGGACCCGCCGAGGGTCGTGGCCTCCTACCACCACCAGCAACCTCCTCCCACCTCCCACTCACCCCTGGGCACGACCACCACCCTCAGCCAATCACCACTGTTGTCTCTCGTGGTCCACCATTACCGTCATGTCTTAGCCCCTTTCCTGATCTAACATTAGTCTGTCCCATCCTTGTCCTAAGACAACCACTAGTCTGTCCTACACTACACACCACCTCCGTCCCGAACTTATCACTATCAAAAGAATAAATGTATATAATCCAAACAGCTACACACTACTGGATCCTCTCGAGGCCGGGATAGAGACTAGAAAGTCGGATTTTAGCTTATAATACCAAAAATATATGAGCATTAAGGAGCAATACGAGTACACAGTGTATGTAATCAAGATGGCAAATCAAAATGTCATTCATGGACTTGAAGCGAAGTAATCATGTCTATTCTCACACGTGCCCAGAGCATTGTTTACATGCACCGTTACTGGTAAATCACAACACACGTGAACAATCCTTTTTAAGGAAAAATACAACTTTGCCTCATTCGATGTTAAAAAGTTTTTCGAGGAGTTTGTATATACAGTACTGGAGTGGAATTAGACTTGGTCATATATATATATATATATATATATATATATATATATATATATATATATATATATATATATATATATATAGGTCCTTAGAGGAAGATGGTCAAAGCATTTAATGATTTCGAACATTTGTATTGAATCACCACAACACATCTCTTTCCGAAGCTCACACCATTCTCAATGGCTCACACTTGGACCTGTTCCTCAGTCAGGTAATTATCTCGACAGCTCGCGCTGTACTCTTTAATGTCTTTTTATTTTCCTCTTATGGCAACAAAAACTGATCACAATATTTAGGTTGGGGACGCACCAGTGAAGTGTAATGACTGGGGGATTCCGATTCGTGGCCTAGAATTCGAACACCCGAGTTTGGAAGCATAACATTTTGTTTGCCTTTTATTTTCTATTCAAGCGTTTTATGTTCGCCTTTTTATTAAACGCTCCACCGTAAACCTTCCTTGGCGTCAGATCAACGGAATATTATTCCTCATTCACGTCATGTTTCTCAACAGACTTCGTAACGCATCCCGTCGTCTCGTGTTTTTATTTCTTTTATTGACATTAGGTAAAACGTATCGATATTCAAATTAATTTGCTATCTGTATGCCCACTCTGCTGTCTTAGCATCAAATCCTACTTTCAAATTGAGCAGACGACATGTTGACGCTCTTCCAACACTTCTAAATACGTGGGAAAGTTGGGTAATAACAACATAAATAACCTTCATATGTTTTCCCTCCTCGCCAGAGAGCCTAGTCCAGGAACACTACTGCTATAATTCACAATTTAGCAACTCTATTCGTAACGGATTTATTTATATACACGTAACTCGATCAAACTCCATCAATTTCCAATGAGCTGGACTCTCCTCAGCTGAAATGACATGAACTGAGGACACACGTCGGAGGGTTCCCGGTAGCCAGCCAGCCAAGGGAGGGCTACCACCCACTGAAGGATAAGAAGTGGGAGTGAAAGTGGTGGTGGTGGTGGCAACAGCTTTGGTGGGGGGGGTGTTTGTAGCTCGCCTGGCGGGGGCTGGCGAGCCAGTCAGTCCTGGCCCGCGTGATCTCGCCTGGTGTCACGCACGCTTTTCCCCCCTCTGGTTTCACCCAATTTCCACGACGGGTTTTTTTTCTTTTTTTTTCTTTCTTTCCTCCTCCCTTCCAGAGTACATCCTGTGACGTGTTAAACAGAGTACATCCTGTGAGGTGTTAAAGACGTTGAACACGACGGTATGGCCCGTAAAGTGCTTTTGGAGTTGGCCAATCCTAGGTACGAAATATATATCTATTTTGAAAAGGCTTATCTGTGAATAGCCTTCCATATTTAAAGCTCCACGTACGAGTATTCAAGCGTCTGAGTTCGATATTTTGATCTTAATCAGTACAGTAAACATTCCGATGTAGAACTCACTGGGGTAGAGAGGAATTCAACTCCAAAAAATATATCTTATCCATTAGCAATTCTCTGTCGAAACTCAGTAGCTTCAACAAGCATAATCTCCATTCTTCACGGAGGCGTTCTGGTAGCCTTTCGGGTGTTTAATCCCTCAGGAAGTTCGTCAAAAGAAGGATTATCTGGGAGGAAACATGATAGCTCTCTTCCGGTACCACGGCGAGGTGAGGCAGGCGGGCGGCTGCGTTTTCACTTTCTACCTTCTTTTGTTTCCCCGTGTGGGCAGGCGCGCGCGCGCGTCCCACACAACCTGTCCGTCAGAGCCTGGCCTGAAACTGCTCTTATTTACGCCCTTCTAAGCATACGACTTACGTTTCCTCTTTCCTTATGTTGATTTGTGATTTGTCTGTTAAACATTGAGAAGTACGTTTGAAAAAATTAATTCTAGTTCTTGGTATGCCTATTACACACACACACACACACACACACACACACACACACACACATATATATATATATATATATATATATATATATATATATATATATATATATATATATATATATATATATATATTGGAAAGGATCACAATTTTGCACGTGATCAAGATATACCTATGAGTCCACGGAGAAAATGAAACACGAAAAGTTCCCAAGTGCACTTTCGTGTAATAATCACATCATCAGGGGAGACACAAGAGAGGAATATAACAGTCAGTCGATATACATCGAAGAGACGAAGCTAGGACGCATCCCTATCCCTGGGGATAGTGGAGAAAGAATACTTCCCACGTATTCCCTGCGTGTCGTAGAAGGCAACTAAAAGGGGAGGGAGCGGGGGGGGCTGGAAATCCTCCCCTCTCATTATTTTTTTTTTTAATTTTCCAAAAGAAGGAACAGAGAAGGGGGCCAGGTGAGGATATTCCCTCAAAGGCACAGTTCTCTGTCCTTAACGCTACCTCGCTAATGCGGGAAATGGCGAATAGTATGAAGGAAGGAAAGGAAATTCCTTTTTTGCAAATCTTTTTTTACTTTCTGTAGGACAAAAAAAGGGAAAAAGAATTCGCTCTATTTTTCTTCATAAACTTTGCAAAATCATGGCAAAAAAATTAAGAATATCCCCAACTCATGCACGCCCAGGTGAAAATCGAGGAAATTCACTGGAGTTGCAATAAAGTTCTTGAGAAAATATTTGTCGAATTAAATGAGGAAAAATTTGAAAGTTAATACAAAAGAAAATGGAAGAAATTGCCATAAAGGTCAGTGGAGAGCAACCTTAAATGTACACACACAACTTTGAAGGAGATGATAAATCTCGAATCTGCAAACCCCAGATCAATCCTTTCATCTTCAACACCATATATATATATATATATATATATATATATATATAGTCGTCTCCAATATAAAATGGTATATTTCAAAAATGATCAAAGATTCATGTTTAACAGAAACATATACACAAAACTAAGTTTCATATCTTGAATACAGGAGAATATACTTCAAAAATATAAATGTAAGTTTGATCTGGAATATAAGAGCAACATGTCAAGTCCAGAGAGAAAAAAAAAAGTGCAAGACACAATAATGATCAAAATATACAACCTTTGAAACCTCTCGTCTTACACCAAGATATTGAGTACTCATAATTATGAATGTAACGATCAAATATAAAGATGTTAGCAACTCGTACATGGCCTGTTGTGATGTTCATTTCTTCCCTTCCACCGTCAAGCTTTGGGATCCTTTAAAACCCTCTTCAGCTCTTCCTTAAACACCTACTTCCTGACTCCCCTTTTGAATTCAAAGGCAGATTTTTTTCGCTTCCTCCCGAACTCTTACAAAACATCTTACTTTTTTTTCTTCTAACTTCTATATCCTTTCGCTTTTAACTACTGTATTCTCGGCCTGGCCTAAAGATAAAAATTTCTGTTGGTGATTGCAGCCTTCAACACACGAACAAAAAAATTTAGAATTTGGTAATGAGGATATTTCTGGTGTGAGCGAATGAAAAGGTCAATACAAAAGACAGAAGGAGGAGGAGGAGGAGCCGCCATAGCCAGCCGGTCTAGCCAAAAAAACACAACCTTTGAAAATGACGTGCAAAAAATGTACAATTAATTCCTATATCTGAAATCTGTTCCTTTTCACCTGTACATCACAGCTATAGACCCTTAGTCACCACGACCCTTAACTACCACGACACAACCATTAAGTACGTGGTTACGAGCCACGGCTATGTTAGCCTAGCTTGGTCCTGGACGCTACCGACACCCGCCAACGCCGTTGCACTGAGCTACCTGACCCAAAGGTCGTACCGCCGTGCTCGCTAGGTTCATATCGAGCCAAATGAGGCCAACCAACCCACACAACTTAGCTACTCACTATGGTAGGGCCAGTCACGACTGGGCCAACCATGGTGAGGGGGGAGGGTAGAAATAGACCCCCCCCTCTCAACAGACCCGACCCTGGCCACTCTCATGGAAGACCCCACACTCCGCTGCCTCACCTCACCTGATATCTCGGTCGTTATTACGAGTTTCATCCGCCAGTGGTTATGACCTTATGACGCAACCAACGAGTCATCTGGCCGGGGGAATAACTGTTTCAGAAAGTCAAAGTGTTAATCCTGCCATGACCTCACTACCCAGGGAATGACGGGGGGGGGGGGGGGGGGGGGAAGGATTCGCATCGTAAACCTCATACGAGAGACTGGGGGGGTAGTTATGTAAACACCAGAGTTTATGGTAATTAGCTCACCTTACTGGGGTAGTCTGATGATGGTTGAAAGGTCTTGGGAGACGGAGGTGCTGGTAACAATAGTGTGAAGGGTTCGAACCCCGTCCCGACCATCCAGGAGGGTTGTCGTCGAACACCCCGTGCACAACAACTTTACCTCTCTTCTACGACACTTTAGTCCCTGATGTACGATAACTCTCTTGTGTATACGGTACTTCCTTCCCCACAGTGACTTATGCCCCTTGTTTACCACAACCTAACCCCTTGTACGACAGTTTAAAACCCCTTGTGTTACGATAACGACGGCCTGGTAGACGATAGTTTAACCCAGTGTACGATACCCACCCAATACACGATAGCTTAACCCAATGTACGATACCCACTCAGTACACGATAGCTTAACCCAGCGTGCGATACCCACCCAGTGTACGATACCCACCCAGTACACGATAGCTTAACCCGGTGTACGATGCCTACCCAATACACGATAGCTTAACTATCGTAAGAAAACTACCTTGTTTACGGGAGCCTAACTACCTGACCTCTTCTACTGCTGTAACTCACCGTTGCCCTAACTCTGATGACTTAGTCTGAATTCTATACTTTCTAATAACTTTAGCTTCAGTTCTATATTTTCTAATTAATAACTTTAGCATTTCCTGATTAATAACTTTAGCTTCAGTTCTATATTTTCTAATTAATAACTTTAGTTTCAGTTCTATATTTTCTAATTAATAACTTTAGCATTTTCTAATTAATAACTTTAGTTTCAGTTCTATATTTTCTAATTAATAACTTTAGTTTCAGTTCTATATTTTCTAATTAATAACTTTAGCATTTTCTAATTAGTAACTTTAGCTTCAGTTCTATATTCTCTAATTAATAACTTTAGCTCCAGTTTGCGACGTTTGACAACATCATGTGTACAGACGCGATGGTTGATTAAGAAAGATAATTACGATTGTAGCCAATTATCATCTGTGTCATTTAACAGCTCAATTAAAGCGAGTTTCTTGGGTAAAATGACTTTTATCTTTTTTTTTTTTTAGAGGACGACTTCCCGGGCATGAAACCGTGGTTGAGCACGACTGTACGACTCCTGGGGACGACGGTACGACCTGTACCCCACGACGGTACGACCACTGAGCACGATGGTACGACCCCACGGATGAGGTGGTGCGATCCCTTGGTACGATGTCGTGTTTGGCCTTTGACCCGTCCATAAACAGTCAGGTCGTGCTCAAGGGTCGTACTGTCGTGCTCAAGGGTCGTACCGTCGTACTGTAGGGTCGTACCGTCGTGCTCAAGGTCGTACCGTTGTGCTCAAGGGTCGTACCGTCGTGCTCAATGGCCGTACCGTCGTACTGTACGGTCGTACCGTCGTGCTTAAGGGTCGTACCGTCGTGCTCAAGGGTCGTACCGTCGTGCTCAAGGGTCGTACCGTCGTGCTCAAGCTAAAGGGGTCAAATTAAACCGCAGGTTCAGAGCACGTCAACACAAGCGGCAACCCTCGCGGTGTCTTCATCTGGTCATGTGATCCGGGTGTGGGCGTGGCCTTGACTGAGGCCACGCCTCCCCTCCCCCCACACCGCCACGCCCCAGCGCCGCCTCGGCAGTGGCTGACGGAGGATATAGATCACGTTGTCTGGCACGTGGTGTCGTGTTTGTATATCTATATAAATCACAGCTACAATGAGGGAAAATCAATTACACACACACACACACACATATATATATATATATATATATATATCCCTGGGGATAGGGGAGAAAGAGTACTTCCCACGTATTCCCTGCGTGTCGTAGAAGGCGACTAAAAGGGGAGGAAGCGGGAGGCTGGAAATCCTCCCCTCTTTTTTTTTTTTTAAATCTTCCAAAAGAGGGAACAGAGAAGGGGGCCAGGTGAGGATATTCCAAAAAAGGCCCAGTCCTCTGTTCTTAACGCTACCTCGCTAACGCGGGAAATGGCGAATACTTTACAAGAAAGAAAAGAAATATATATATATATATATATATATATATATATATATATATATATATATATATATATATATATATATATATATATACGGACGTGTGATAGATGGGTGGTTGTGATGCCACTACCATCTAGCGGTGGAATCGAGCATCACAAGAGGTGTCGGATGGCGAAATTACTCCATCACCGGACATACCGTCCACCCCAAGGCTAAGTCTCTCATGTCTCCATTCTTACTTTCTCCCTGTGTCGTACCAAGAGCTTTTGTTTACCGCGTCTCAGGAGACATTGTCTCTTTGTGTAACACTATCTATCTATCCATCTATCTATCCAGCAAAGGGAGAGCCGGAAACTGCCCAACGATTGTATGTGATAAGTGTATGGCAGCATTTACCTTCCTGACCGACATGATGTAAGTGCCGAAATATATATATATATATATATATATATATATATATATATATTTTTTTTTTTTTTTTTTTTTTTTATACTTTGTCGCTGTCTCCCGCGTTTGCGAGGTAGCGCAAGGAAACAGACGAAAGAAATGGCCCAACCCCCCCCATACACATGTACATACACACGTCCACACACGCAAATATACATACCTACACAGCTTTCCATGGTTTACCCCAGACGCTTCACATGCCTTGATTCAATCCACTGACAGCACGTCAACCCCTGTATACCACATCGCTCCAATTCACTCTATTCCTTGCCCTCCTTTCACCCTCCTGCATGTTCAGGCCCCGATCACACAAAATCCTTTTCACTCCATCTTTCCACCTCCAATTTGGTCTCCCTCTTCTCCTCGTTCCCTCCACCTCCGACACATATATCCTCTTGGTCAATCTTTCCTCACTCATTCTCTCCATGTGCCCAAACCACTTCAAAACACCCTCTTCTGCTCTCTCAACCACGCTCTTTTTATTTCCACACATCTCTCTTACCCTTACGTTACTTACTCGATCAAACCACCTCACACCACACATTGTCCTCAAACATCTCATTTCCAGCACATCCATCCTCCTACGCACAACTCTATCCATAGCCCACGCCTCGCAACCATACAACATTGTTGGAACTACTATTCCTTCAAACATACCCATTTTTGCTTTCCGGGATAATGTTCTCGACTTCCACACATTTTTCAAGGCTCCCAAAATTTTCGCCCCCTCCCCCACCCTATGATCCACTTCCGCTTCCATGGTTCCATCCGCTGACAGATCCACTCCCAGATATCTAAAACACTTCACTTCCTCCAGCCTCTCACCATTCAAACTCACCTCCCAATTGACTTGACCCTCAACCCTACTGTACCTAATAACCTTGCTCTTATTGACATTTACTCTTAACTTTCTTCTTCCACACACTTTACCAAACTCCGTCACCAGCTTCTGCAGTTTCTCACATGAATCCGCCACCAGCGCTGTATCATCAGCGAACAACAACTGACTCACTTCCCAAGCTCTCTCATCCCCAACAGACTTCATACTTGCCCCTCTTTCCAAAACTCTTGCATTTACCTCCCTAACAACCCCATCCATAAACAAATTAAACAACCATGGAGACATCACACACCCCTGCCGCAAACCTACATTCACTGAGAACCAATCACTTTCCTCTCTTCCTACACGTACACATGCCTTACATCCTCGATAAAAACTTTTCACTGCTTCTAACAACTTTCCTCCCACACCATATATTCTTAATACCTTCCACAGAGCATCTCTATCAACTCTATCATATGCCTTCTCCAGATCCATAAATGCTACATACAAATCCATTTGCTTTTCTAAGTATTTCTCACATACATTCTTCAAAGCAAACACCTGATCCACACATCCTCTACCACTTCTGAAACCACACTGCTCTTCCCCAATCTGATGCTCTGTACATGCCTTCACCCTCTCAATCAATACCCTCCCATATAATTTACCAGGAATACTCAACAAACTTATACCTCTGTAATTTGAGCACTCACTCTTATCCCCTTTGCCTTTGTACAATGGCACTATGCAAGCATTCCGCCAATCCTCAGGCACCTCACCATGAGTCATACATACATTAAATAACCTTACCAACCAGTCAACAATACAGTCACCCCCTTTTTTAATAAATTCCACTGCAATACCATCCAAACCTGCTGCCTTGCCGGCTTTCATCTTCCGCAAAGCTTTTACTACCTCTTCTCTGTTTACCAAAACATTTTCCCTAACCCTCTCACTTTGCACACCACCTCGACCCAAACACCCTATATCTGCCACTCTGTCATCAGACACATTCAACAAACCTTCAAAATACTCATTCCATCTCCTTCTCACATCACCACTACTTGTTATCACCTCCCCATTTACGCCCTTCACTGAAGTTCCCATTTGCTCCCTTGTCTTACGCACCCTATTTACCTCCTTCCAGAACATCTTTTTATTCTCCCTAAAATTTACTGATAGTCTCTCACCCCAACTCTCATTTGCCCTTTTTTTCACCTCTTGCACCTTTCTCTTGACCTCCTGTCTCTTTCTTTTATACTTCTCCCACTCAATTGCATTTTTTCCCTGCAAAAATCGTCCAAATGCCTCTCTCTTCTCTTTCACTAATACTCTTACTTCTTCATCCCACCACTCACTACCCTTTCTAAACAGCCCACCTCCCACTCTTCTCATGCCACAAGCATCTTTTGCGCAATCCATCACTGATTCCCTAAATACATCCCATTCCTCCCCCACTCCCCTTACTTCCATTGTTCTCACCTTTTTCCATTCTGTACACAGTCTCTCCTGATACTTCTTCACACAGGTCTCCTTCCCAAGCTCACTTACTCTCACCACCTTCTTCACCCCAACATTCACTCTTCTTTTCTGAAAACCCATACTAATCTTCACCTTAGCCTCCACAAGATAATGATCAGACATCCCTCCAGTTGCACCTCTCAGCACATTGACATCCAGAAGTCTCTCTTTCGCACGCCTGTCCATTAACACGTAATCCAATAACGCTCTCTGGCCATCTCTCCTACTTACATAAGTATACTTATGTATATCTCGCTTTTTAAACCAGGTATTCCCGATCATCAGTCCTTTTTCAGCACATAAATCTACAAGCTCTTCACCATTTCCATTTACAACACTGAACACCCCATGCATACCAATTATTCCCTCAACTGCCACATTACTCACCTTTGCATTCATATCACCCATCACTATAACCCGGTCTCGTGCATCAAAACCGCTAACACACTCATTTAGCTGTTCCCAAAACACTTGCCTCTCATGATCTTTCTTCTCATGCCCAGGTGCATATGCACCAATAATCACCCACCTCTCTCCATCAACTTTCAGTTTTACCCATATTAATCGAGAATTTACTTTCTTACATTCTATGACATACTCCCACAACTCCTGTTTCAGGAGTATTGCTACTCCTTCCCTTGCTCTTGTCCTCTCACTAACCCCTGACTTCACTCCCCAGACATTTCCAAACCACTCTTCCCCTTTACCCTTGAGCTTCGTTTCACTCAGAGCCAAAACATCCAGGTTCCTTTCCTCAAACATACTACCTATCTCTCCTTTTTTCACATCTTGGTTACATCCACACACATTTAGGCACCCCACTCTGAGCCTTCGAGGAGGATGAGCACTCCCCGCGTGACTCCTTCTTCTGTTTCCCATTTTAGAAAGTTAATACAAGGAGGGGAGGATATATATATATATATATATATATATATATATATATATATATATATATATATATATAAATCTACAGAGCCAGTCTACTGGAGATAAGACATCTGGTTTGTTACGTAAATCTTCAATAATGCCAGATTTACCCACATTTATATCCATTTCTTTATCTTCATCGCCTGCACGTACTCACCTTTCTTGCATTAGGAAGACAACATCATGGAATAATAAGCCTTTGAGTGAAACCCTTCACCAGGCTCATCCTATCTCCACTCTCAAAAGGTGATTATACAGGAGGGGAGGATTTCCCATCCCCTTCCCACTCCTCTTCGTCGCTTTCTAAGACACACACGGGAGATACATGGGTAATAAAGTTTCTTCTCCCTCATTCTTAGGGTCTTACATGCAGAAGGGTGAAAGGCATGCACGGGGATAGAGTGAACGGGAACAATGTGGTATACGGGGGTCGACGTGCTATCAATAGACGGAACCAGGCCATGTGAAGCGGCAGGTGTAAACTATGGATAGGTCTGTGGGGCCTGGTTGTGGATAGAGGGATGAGATTTCGATGCACTGCTCATTAGTGGATGTTAGCGAACGCAGTCTTTCCCCGTCTGTTCCTGGCGCTACCTCGATAACGCAGGAAACGGCGATCAAGCATGGAAACGAAATAATCATGAAAATACACATATATCACCTTAATGACGAATTATCACAGGTTCCTGGCGCTACCTCGCTACCGCGGGAAACTGCGATCAAGTATGGAAACGAAATGATCATGAAAATACATACGCACACACACATATTATATATATATATATATATATATATATATATATATATATATATATATATATATATATATATATATATATATATATCAATTTTATGACAAGTTATCACTGTTAAATGTGTTCCACATCACCAACTATTATGAAATACTCAACTCGGACACTCACAAATCCTACGCGAAATGAAATACGAATCATTCTGAAATTTAGAGTCACCAAATTCCATCCTATAAGCTGTTGATCCCGATGGTGTAAGACCATGATGGTCCGGTAGCCGAGGGTCGGTTGAGAAGACCAGGCCAGGATACCCGAGGGATCGTACTCTCTTGCTCCAGTGTTATATAGACCATGGAAATGTCTGTTACACAACTTGTCATGGAGAATCAATGTCATAATTGCATGTGCTCACACCTATGCGGAGGTGATGACCCTCTCTCGCTAACGTCTCTAAAAGTTCACTTCAGGTAGCGAAAGCTACTCAATTCCCCCTACAGAGTGTATGTACCAAAGGTTCAGATCCTCTAACCTGCGTCGCATGAGTTTCAATCCTATATACAAAAGATTCGGATCCTCTGTCCTGCGTCATATGAGTTTCAATCCTCTGTACAAAGGTTCAGATCCTCTATCCTGAGTCATATGAGTTTCAATCCTTTGTCCAAAGGTTCAGATCCTCTATCCTGAGTCATATGAGTTTCAATCCTCTGTACAAAGGTTCAGATCCTCTATCCTGAGTCATATGAGTTTCAATCCTCTGTACAAAGGTTCAGATCCTCTATTCTGCGTCATATGAGTTTCAATCCTTTGTCATAAAGGTTTAGATCCTCTATCCTGCGTCATATGAGTTTCAATCCTCTGTTATAAAGGTTCCAATCCTCTATCCTACGTAATATGAGTTTCAGTCCTTTATACAAAGGTTCAGATTCTCTATCCTGCTTCATACGGGTTTCAATCCTCTGTGCAAAGGTTCAAATCCTCTATCCTACGTCGTATGAGTTTCAATCCTCTGTACAAGGCTATCAGATCCTCTATCGCACGTCAATTGATTTTCAACCCTTTCAAGGATCTCGGTCACAGGGGTAGGTAGGCGAGGGGTGCCACAGTCTGGTCTCCTGAAGAGACATGACATAGGGAGTCTGGGGGTGTGGCGGTGGCGGTGGCTCCCCTTCCCTCTCCCCTCGCTCTCTCCTCCCCATCTGCACCCGACTGACTTTCTCCCACAGGTCGGCCGACGGTTCGGGAGCAGCAACAGGAGGTCGGGTCGGGGAGAAAGGTCTGTGGGTGATGCTCTTTTTTTTTTTTTTTCTTATGGCAAATCCGGCCAAGGCGTCAGGTAGCGCGGGAAAAGTGCCCCCCTTCCCCCACCTCACACGGTATGTAGACGCCTCATAAATAGAAGAGAAAAAAAAAATAATTAATGAGTTGGAAGCGAAAGTTGCACTTTGGTCGATGAGCACAACGCGTCGGTCTGGCCCGCCAAGTCGTCTACTACCTCGACCATGGGGCGACCCACACACTACCAGGCTGTTACGACCATAATCCCCCCCCCCCCCCCTCATCCTATCGACCACTTCCGAGGGATGGATGATCGGCCCGGGTGGACTTTGGGCATATACCACCACGGCCGGGATTCGAACCCGGCTGCCTCCTCTACCCAGCGTCTCTATCGTATACTCTCCCCAGTGAACGCCAAAACCGGCGCCAAAATACCATATACTCTCCCTAGTGAACGCCAAAACCGGCGCCAAAATACCATATACTCTCCCTAGTGAACGCCAAAACCTCACCCACGCAGGGCCACGTCGCTGGGCGCTGAGGTGGTGTTGCCTGTGTGGATCCCGTCCACACAAGCAACACCACCTCAGCGCCCGGGTCGCTGGGCGCCCAGAGTGTTGCCTGTGTGGATCCCGTCCACACAAGCAACACCACCTCAGCGCCCGGGTCACATCCCCCCCGGGGAACGCTTCCACTGAGGAAGGAACCAACACGGCGGAAGCAGCCCAGCCCACTGTGAAAGTCGTGCGGGGGGGGGGGGGGGGGTTCCCCACTCCACCTGCTCTAGGCGACGACGACGACAACAACGACGACGCCTCCGTCTCTCTCCCCCCCCTCGAATTTCCCGTCGTCCGTCGTCGCTGCTCCTGCAGTCGTGCACGCGAGCCAGACTCTCTCTCTCTCTCTCTCTCTCTCTCTCTCTCTCTCTCTCTCTCTCTCTCTCTCTCCCACATGAGTAAATCGTACGACTTATGGCGCCTCGGTGGTTGGGTGGTACTGACTTAAAGAAGCATAGATCCAGGGTTCGATCGTCAGTATGTGAAGGGGTACACAGCCCCACCCAGCTGTTCATCCTTTCATATGAGGATTATATATATATATATATATATATATATATATATATATATATATATATATATATATATATATATATATATATATAACAAATGGACAGAGCCTTTCTCCAGAACCGGCAGCACGGACGGTAAATTGTGGTGAATCGTGCAGTGGAGGATTATATGGTCGCGCTCTACCGCGAAACATTCCAAGAACTTGTCAAATCCTGCCGCTCCCGTTGGCGGGATTTCCGCCAACGCGCACGAGCGTTTTTTTGAGAGAGAATCGCGTCTCGTCCTGAAACTCGCGGGTTCACAAAGCTTCTAAAGACGAAGACGAAGACGAAGACGAAGACGACGAAGACGATGAATAGAGCGAGCGAGAAGGAGCAGGTCTCCTGCCGCAGGTGTTCGCCCACGTCACCAGCGGTAGTGTTACTATGGATTCAACCGAAGGTACAAAGAAGATCAACGTAACACTTCTACAGCAGTCACACCGTTACGGCTTCTACCCATACGCGTCCCCAGGTAACTCGTAACACCCCCTGCACGGTGTACCAGGGGGTCTTAAAGCTGGTGTCACGCGTGACACGCCAGACACTTTGTCATCTTCTGTCACAGGTACAGACGAGCGGGATCAGCACGTCTGCCGCTGTCACACCTTATAATAACATAATCAGTGGTGAAAGCCACTGGGGCTAGTGGCAGTGGTGGGTAGAGTGGGCATTACCAATACCAGTGGAGTCTGGACCCCCATTCCCGATAGATCAGTCCATGGTATGACCTGTAGGGTCTTATAGGAAGGTGGGCGTTGGCATGGTTAAGTCGGGTCAACAGCGTGGTTGGTGTGGGGGTTACTGAAGTGTTCGAAACTGTTTTCGTGAAGCATTTCGAGTAGAGTTAGACCCCGAACTCTAGATCAAAGGCTTTGGCTCGACACTCAACCCAAAGGACAGTTCCACAATCAACCAAAGTAAGTCTTAACACCCACACTGAACCACTGTTTACAACCCTTCCATTCAACCCCCCCTAAAAAAAAAGGTTAGCTTCTCCACAGCTAAACCCCTAAGCTAAGCTAGCTATGCCCCCCGGGCTGACCACAGCTATGGCACGTGTAGGCAGGGTAAGTTAGGTTAATTCTCAGGCGCCACCAGTGGTAGAACACAGCAGGCTGGTGTCTGTCGTCCACACACATCATCAAATATTCCCGCCACTTCTAACGGGCTTGAAGCTGTTACCACATCGAGAACAACTCTCAAAAGATTAACACGAGAAGCCTGTTTGACCTCGCTTGACCTAAGGCTCCTGGTGACCTCGCCCCAACGACAACTTCCAGCTTTGTAGGTCTCCACGATTGACCTCACCCGACCTGGGATTTTTTCAAGTTATCGTACACACTCCTCTTGCTATCGCCATCAACATATCAATCATATCATCAATTCTTCTAAAATACAACTGATGGTCACAAACACACATGTGGATCAGAACATATCAGTTTTCACGAGGTCAACAATGCACATCTAAATTTTAAATTCTTTTACAGAAGCTTCCCCGAGTAAGGGAAAAAATAAAAACAAAAACATTTTAGGTCACGTTTTCTATATTAAGGGTGGACTGCGGCAGACCTTGTGCCCAATGAGGGTCGACTGTCTTTTGACCTAAACCAGCCACTCCTTGTATTACAACTTGTGCATTTCTGAAAACACCACAATTTATTCACAATAAGAGAGAGAGAAGAAAAGGAAAGAATGAAAACCATGTCGTCACCTCGTGATAAACTAATATGCATGCCATCACGAACACAAAACTTTAAGAACGAAAATAAATTGAATTATATAGATATACGAAATCAAGCAATTACTCAAGGAAAAATAATGGTTGAAATGATAAAGGTTGGTGAATAAGAGAGAAAAGGAATGTATCGCGTCAAGGATGAAGATGCGCACAAGATGTACACTTAAATACTTTACCAAATTTGATTATCAGAGATAACACTTAACACAAGAGATCTCTTATGTCTTCACAGATAAAGGCTATCCCAAGTCTATGAATTATTGATAAATTGTTCAAAATAAGATAAGATGGATGTGGGGTTACTTAAGATGGAATGTAAAGTGGGTGTGAGGTTACTTAAGACGGAATGTAAAGTGGATGTGAGGTTACTTAAGATGGAATGTAAAGTGGATGTGAGGTTACTTAAGATGGTATGTAAAGTGGATGTGAGGTTACTTAAGATGGAATGTAAAGTGGATGTAAGGTTACTTAAGATGGAATGTAAAGTGGATGTGAGGTTACTTAAGATGGAATGTAAAGTGGATGTGAGGTTACTTAAGATGGAATGTAAAGTGGATATGAGGTTACTTAAGATGGTATGTAAAGTGGATGTGAGGTTACTTAAGATGGTATGTAAAGTGGATGTGAGGTTACTTAAGATGGAATGTTCAGTGGATGTGAGGTTACTTAAGATGGAATGTAAAGTGGATGTGAGGTTACTTAAGATGGAATGTAAAGTGGATGTGAGGTTACTTAAGATGGAATGTAAAGTGGATGTGAGGTTACTTAAGATGGAATGTAAAGTGGATGTGAGGTTACTTAAGATGGTATGTAAAGTGGATGTGAGGTTACTTAAGATGGAATGTAAAGTGGGTGTGAGGTTACTTAAGATGGTATGTAAAGTGGATGTGAGGTTACTTAAGATGGTATGTAAAGTGGATGTGAGGTTACCTAAGATGGAATGTTCAGTTGATGTGAGGTTACTTAAGATGGAATGTAAAGTGGATGTGAGGTTACTTAAGATGGAATGTAAAGTGGACGTGAGGTTACTTAAGATGGTATGTAAAGTGGATGTGAGGTTACTTAAGAATCCAGGAACGTAAGATAAACCAGAAGAAAAGTTACGAAACTAAAATTTGGCCTCCTGAGTGTGACGGTATGACCCAGCAGGGGTCAGGTCAAAGGCCATATTGTCGTAGTCAAGGGTCGTACCGTCGTGCTCAGAGGAGGGGGGGGGGGAGGAGTCGTAACTACCTGTCCGGAGGTCAATTACGACTTAGGAGGAATGCTGTAGACAGGTGAAAGATAAGATTCGAAAAGAGATAAGATTAATTATATACTCTTTCTATATATATCTAGAAGAAATGAAGAAAAAAAAAAAGGAAAGAAGAAAACTGCATTCTTTACTTGTGAAAGAAGGATGGAAGTTGAAACTGGGGGAGACATATGCATGTGATATGATATTACCAACTCCCACACTGTGGGGAGAGAGAGAGAGAGAGAGAGAGAGAGAGAGAGAGAGAGAGAGAGAGAGAGAGAGAGAGAGAGAGAGAGAGAGAGAGAGAGAACCTCATAACGTGTGGGGCTGGACGAATACGACCCGTGAGATGTGAGGAACCCACTCATACACACACACAGAACGCATACGATGGAAGACACACGGGTGTTGTCGGTACGACATTGTCGCAGATACGCGACACGTCTGTACGATAGAGCGTCATCATCGTACACGTGGCAGCGCGGGTAAGGCTGGGAGGTGTGTAAGACAATTACCCAACCCGGGTTTAGCGGGTGGCAGCGGCACCACCTCTCTTATACAACCTTGACAGTTCTTAGGAGCTGCTCTGGCCGTCTTGGAAGACCCTGTTATATATATATATTTTTTCCTACATACGTGATCATGTTCACCCGTGATAACTTAATTATGAGATACAAGAGAAAGATAATTAATTACCCTCAGACAGTGCCTTATATAGGTGTAAGTAATTAAGTATACATAATGTATTTATCGAGGTTAATATATGTGTAATCTTTCCATCTCACATGAATAGAAGTCGCTGAAACCTCATCTTTTTTTACACTCTTGGAGAAAAGAAGAAAAAATCTTGCAAACACATTATCATTTAAGGCTTAAAAGGGTTATTGTGGCACAACACTGGTGGGATGGTGGTAGTGGCGGGGGAAGAAGGTAAGTGGTACTGGAAGGAGGGAAGTGGCAGTGGCTGTAAAAGTGGCGATAATATCGTGCCATAAGCCAGCCCAGACAATGGCCGACGTCCACCCCAGTGTGTGTGTGTGTGTGTGTGTGTGTGTGTGTGACACACCGAATATAATACACGCCTCCTCCTGCTCCTCCTCCTCCTGCCGCAGCTGTTTTTACCTACTGAATGTCCTGGCCCACATCCCACACATCCAACCCTTCAAGCCTAAGAAACCCGAGGCCTTCTAGAGCTACTTCACCTGGCCTTCACCAAACCAACCAACAACACTGAAAACTTTTCTAATCACCCAATGCCTCTAACTCTTACATAAGCTATGACTTCAAGACTGACTGAACTGTGGGTGGTTAGTTAGAAATCCCTTAACTTCATGTAGCAGTTGTTGAATCTCAAACAAAATTGGTAGGGAGGCAGGTGGTAATTCGTGAGACCGTGAATTAGATTCTCGGACCATAAGTCTTCCCTCAGCTGCCGTACGACACATCTAGAAAGCTGAGGACGGGAGGCCGGTGCTGGCAGCAGCAGCACCCCCCTCCCTCTCTAGATATTCTCCTCTTCTAGGACCAACAGACCGGCACCATCTAGAACTACAGCGCCTCCTAGAAAAGGTAGGACACCTGTATTATCTAGATGGACTGCAACATCGAGATCTAGAAGACCAGCACTGGTAGAGCGAGAGAGGTCTGCACCAAGAAGTGGAAGGCCTTCAGCGTGCTCGGCTCCAGAGGGCTGGGGTCTCTGGTGGGTTCGAGTTGGGTCTGCTGACTTCTTTTTTTCTTTTTTCTGAACATCTTGAGCAAGACAATGATGAGACAGTGCAAGCAACAGCGCCACCCTTGAAACGACGGTACAATCCCTGGGTACGACGGTACGATCTTTGTGTACGACGGTACGACCCTTTAGTACGATGGGACAATCCCTGGGTACGACGGTACGATCTTTGTGTACGACGGTACAATCCTAAGGTACGTCGGTGCGACCCTTATGTACGACGGTACAATCCTTGGATACACCGGTACGACCCTTTGGTACGATGGGACAATCCCTGGGTACGACGGTACGATCCTTGGATACGAAGGTACGACCCTTGGGTACAACAGTACAATCCTTGGATACGACGATACGACCCTTGGGTACGACAGTACAATCCTTGTGTACGACGGTACGATCCTTGGGTACGACGGTACGACCCTTGGGTAAGACGGTACGATCCACTTAAGCACAACGGTACGAAAGATGGCCTGGCCTCTGACCTGATCCTTATGGGTCAGGTCAAAGGGCCAGGCCATCATACTTTAAGGGTCGTGCCGCCGTGCTCAAGGGCCCGTGCCCTTGTGCCTAAGGGCGCCGTACTGCCGCCGTGCTCAAGGCGTTCAATCATGGGTCATGAGTCACTTTCCCTCGTGGCCACCAGGGGTCTCCTCCCCCACCCACCCCAAGCTAGCTGGGCTGGAACCAACATTTTCTGACATATTCCAACATTTAAATTTAAAATCTCGCTATGTGGTTTATCCCCGCCACTACCGGGATGAATATAATGGCAATATGATGCATATATCATGTGTGGGTATGACTTCAAGACAAAAGAAATATTCAAACTTCACAAATCGTGGGAATTGATGTTGAAAATGTTTGGATGCTGTTACCATTTTCTTTAAGAGACTTTGCCGTCAAATGATCAACAAATTCGATTCTGGAGTGGCTATGGAAGTATATTAATGCCTGAGCGACATATACGATGAAGGTCCAATTACCTTCACAGTCATTCTGAAGAATAATTATTCTCCTATGACCGACAGCTGGCGCTCAGCGCTCGAAATAAAGAGAAGAGAAGAGAGAGAGAAGTAAGAGAGAGAAGTAACTAGCGCAGATAAGCGTGTTAATTGCCTCCGACATATAAATGTGGAGTCACCAATGGCCGCCGAGCTTGGTGGAGGTGAGGTGACGGGGGGTGTTCTCCTCTCAACGGGGGGGAAGGGGGGAGGGGTTACCACTTCCGCCATTAAATACAGGTTAAATAACGGTTGGCCAATGTCCTTAACCTTTGAACGCTCAGTAAGCCTACCGTTACAACACACACAACACTGTTCATTGTTGCTTCTTATAAAAAGCCTGCCAGAATGATCAGCATCAAACATTTTGTATTTATGTAAACACGTCATAAAAATCCGTACTGGAAACTGTAATTAAAGAAGCCTTTTTCGTGGCGTCGGGGATAAAAAAGATGCAAGAATATCAAGAAAAACATCTTTTTCGCTGATTTTATTGTTCAAATCTTTCCTGGGATATTCATCTGTTGTTTGTCAGTGTTATCAAAGATTTAAGTTGTGTAAATGTTATTACCTTTCCTGTAGCGGGAATGTCTCCGGGGAAAAATAAAAAAAGCATAAATCACCTTGAAAACATGTGTCGTCACAACAATGAAGGTTGGTCATACGACACAGTTGCTCCCCAGAGACGTCTCTAACGACACATAGAGAAATGTTTCCAGTTACCCGCGCTGCTCAATATGTCTTCAGTTAATCTTCTCTACAGGTGTTAATTTATGCACGAGTAAAAAGAAGAGCATGAGTAAACAGTGTGTGTGTGTGTATGTGTGTGTTTTAGAAGTAGAGTTACACACCCATATTGTCCCGTCTCTAGACGTTTTTCTCTCTCTCTCCCATATATATATATATATATATATATATATATATATATATATATATATATATATATATATATATATATATGGGGTTGCATCGCCAGTGCAACGTTATTTTTGGCGAGGCTGTCACTGGGAGTACAAAGACAATATCGTCAAGGAACTCGTCGCTCCAAAGCAGTTCACATATCCCTGCAACTGAACGTAGCGCAGCCTTGGGCTGAAGAAGCCCCTGGAAAATAGTCTTGGGATAATATATGTAGAAATATACAAGACACACACACACACACACACACACCGGCCCCTAAAGGGAGAATGAACAGCTGGGGTAGCTATGGGCCGGCTGTCCTGTCTGAGGGACTCGAACCCCGGTCTATAAACACTGCTATATGAGCACCACCAGTTACCCGATCCAGTGAAAGTCTCCAAATCAATTTCGACCCCATCAAATGGCACCATTAACTCCAGTCGGGTTGTTATTAACCTCTGGAGCCTGACGAGGTGAGTTAAGGAGGAGCAGAGAGAGAGAGAGAGAGAGAGAGTGAGAGAGAGAGAGAGAGAGAGAGAGAGAGAGAGAGAGAGAGAGAGAGGCTGGGACCTGGGGGTTGACTGGGACCCATTACCTGCATCTCTATAGTTAACCTCACCTAACCTAACCCAACCTCACTTGTGCTGCGCCTCATTCATCTGACTCCATACCCTCCCTCAACCCCCGCACCCTCTCTCACCCTCACCGTCTGTCTGCCTTATAGATGAAGATCTGAGGCATAATTAAGGCAGCTCCGTGTGCTGATTACGGTGTGTGTGTGTGTGTGTGTGTGTGTGGACGTGACGGTTCGTACATGCGGGCACAAAAAAACGCACTCGTTTTGCACACACACACACACACACACACACACACACACCTGTATACATCTCAGGCGCGGGTCTGAGCCAGTACAGCCCTTAATATAAAGACTCAAGTAAACAAAAAAACAGACAAAAAAGGGTCAGACAGTCACACCTAAGACTCGTGCACCATGGCAGTCAAAGGTCGTGCCGCCCTGCTTCAAGACGTTATTGCATCTCAAATGCAAAAAAAGAATTGCAAATGGAACCAGAATATACACGACCAGATTACCATTGCTAAATGATTCTCAACGTTGGACTTCGTATACCATCAAATACCCACGTGGGAAAATAAAAATATATATGTTTACTTCCCATCTTAACAACGCAGTTTGGCTATGGACGAAGTAATAGCAGGGAAAAAAAAAAAAGAGATCAAATGCTTTTAATAGATTGGATGATAATGTCGAAGGTTCAAACAACAGAAACAAGCAGAGGAGGAGGAGGAGGAGGAGGAGGAGGAGGAGGAGGGGGAGGAGGAGGAGGAGGAGGAGGAGGGGTGATGGTGACGGTGGTGTGGGCGAGCAACGGGACACGGGGCTCTGGCGAAGGTCCAAGACGAGAACCCGGGGGTCCCCTGCCTGGCTACCTGGCTGGCTGAGTGGTTGGTTGAGTGGTTGGTTGGCTGGACAGCCTTGAGAACTCAGGTTCCCTCCTCCTCCTTCGACGCCACAACCCCCAGGGCGTCCCCTGCCACCAGCTACCACCACCACCACCACCACCATCAGCCTCCTCTGACAACATTTCTCTTCTTGCCACCACTCCAGCCCCTCTGTCCCTGCCTGCCCTCTCTCTCTCTCTCCTCCCTGACAACAATGCCATGAGGTGCACGTCTGCTGACCCCTCACCACATCACTTGTGGCATACTTAAGCACACTTAAGTATGACGACTTAAACTCTTAAGTATAAGAACTTAAACCCTTGAAGATGATGACTCAGTCCCTTAATCATGACGACCGAACCTCCCTCTAAGTGTGATGACTAAACCTCCCTGGAGTATGACGACTTAAACCCTGATGACGATGACTTAATTCCCTTCCTTACGATGACTTAATCCCCTTCCTTATGACGACTTTACCTCCTTCCTTACGATGACTTTACCTCCTTCCTTACGATGACTTTACCTCCTTCCTTACGATGACTTTACCTCCTTCCTTACGATGACTTTACCTCCTTCCTTATGACGACTTTACCTCCTTCCTTACGATGACTTTACCTCCTTCCTTACGATGACTTAATCCCCTTCCTTATGACGACTTTACCTCCTTCCTTACGATGACTTTACCTCCTTCCTTACGATGACTTTACCTCCTTCCTTATGACGACTTTACCTCCTTCCTTACGATGACTTTACCTCCTTCCTTACGATGACTTTACCTCCTTCCTTACGATGACTTTACCTCCTTCCTTACGATGACTTTACCCCTTCCTTACGATGACTTAAGCCCCTTCCTTACGATGACTTAACCCCCTTCAGTACGATGACTTTACCCCCTTCCTTACGATGACTTAATCCCTTTCCTTACGATGACTTTACCCCCTTCCTTACGATGACTTAACCCCTTTCTTTACGATGACTTTACCCCCTTCCTTACGATGACTTTACCCCCTTCCTTACGATGACTTTACCTCCTTCCTTACGATGACTTTACCCCCTTCAGTACGATGACTTCCCCTCAGTACTCGGAGGATGAAGTCATCTCACTCCAGGTGTCAATGCTGACACCACTCGGTCAGGTGGGTGTCAGTTTCCAACAGCCACTCACCCATGACATAACCGAGGTCCGACATCACTACTGCCAACACCGTAACTGACGTCACTGCCAACTACCAATTCCCCCCACACAACCTTTACAACCACAACAGGACTGAAAAGTTTTTTTTTAACAACAGAAATAATCCAACTTCGTAAATTATAAACTTGTTGATAATTCGCATGTCCTCACACGGCCAAGACCTTCCAAAACCATCCCTATGCCTGAAGGGACGCTGAGATCAACATGATACAAGCAATGAATTATGACAACCCAGCCACCTTAACAACCAGACAGCACCCCATTATATCATCTTCGCCCACCACTGTCGCTGAGAAGAACTTGCTAATGACACATTATACACATTATACACATCATACACACTACAACATTATCGTTGTATAACCTTAGCATAACCCCCTTTTTATGGGGGGGGCACCTACAGCTTCAAGGCTGCGCTCCGCACGGGTGCAGGGGCAATCATACACGCCTTTGGAGCGAGAAGTTCCCTCGGACGGGGGGACTGCATCATTCTCCGTTCACCGAGAACTAACTTTCCATTCGCGGCGTGACCACACGCGGGCGGAGCCCGGTAACACCTCGTGACAACAGCACACTTTCTGAGTGCGTTGCCCCACGACGACGCACTTCTGAGTGCGACGCCTCGGAGAGAGAGAGAGAGAGAGAGAGAGAGAGAGAGAGAGAGAGAGAGAGAGAGAGAGAGAGAGAGAGAGAGAGAGCATCGCCAAAGGTTACTTTTTCCACTCACGCGTTCTGCTCCCCCCCCCTTTGTCTGTAGACCTGACCCCTCAGTATTGGAAAGATTGTAGCGAGACAGAAGCGAGAGACGGAAGAGAGTGCCACAACTTCGGTGTTGTAGGAAAGCGAGAGAGAGGAGGGTGTTATCATAACAGTCCATCCTCGAGTGGCTGATCTCCACACACTCACAACTATGGGAAGCAGCAGCTAGACCCCCAGAAGTGTGTTGTGATGAGACAACGCACTCAGAACTGGTGTTGTAATGAGACAACGCACTCAGAACTGGTGTTGTAATGAGGCAACGTACTCAGAAGTGTGCTGTAATGAGACAACGCACTCAGAAGTGCGTTAAATGAGGCAACGCACTCAGAAGTGTGTTGTAATGAGACAACGCACTCAGAACTGGTGTTGTAATGAGGCAACGTACTCAGAAGTGTGCTGTAATGAGACAACGCACTCAGAAGTGCGTTAAATGAGGCAACGCACTCAGAAGTGTGTTGTAATGAGACAACGCTCTCAGAACTGGTGTTGTAATGAGGCAACGTACTCAGAAGTGTGTTGTAATGAGACAACACACTCCAAAGTGTGTTAAATGAGGCAAGACACTCAAAAGTGTGTTGAATGAGGCAACACACTCAAAAGTGTGTTAAATGAGGCAACGCACTCAGAAGTGTGTTGTAATGAGGCAACGCACTCAGAAGTGTGTTGTAATGAGGCAAGGCACACACACACACACACACACACACACCACATCCATTCACAATAAGAGAGGAAGGCTAACATCGAGGTAAGGAGAGAATCAACGAATCCATCTAAAGAGAAACCAGGTTTAAGATGACGTTGAACAGATCGTTAACCTTACGCTGAACAGATCGTTAACCCTAGGTTGAACAGATCGTTAACCTTACGTTGAACAGATCGTTAACCTTGTGTTGAACAGATCGTTAACCTTGCGTTGAACAGATCGTTAACCTTGTGTTGAACAGATCGTTAACCTTGCGTTGAACAGATCGTTAACCTTACGTTGAACAGATCGTTAACCTTACGTTGAACAGATCGTTAACCATACGTTGAACAGATCGTTAACCTTGCGTTGAACAGATCGTTAACCTTGCGTTGAACAGAAATGTCACTCCATGAGACAGTATATCAAAATACATCAAAAATAAATGAAAATCAAAAGATCACATCAGAATACACCAACGCACTATTTTTCAGAATACATCAAATGTATTGAAATACAACAAACTACACGCAATAGATATGTACAATAACATCAAAGGCAATCAAAACATCAAGCATGAAAGTGTATACAAACAGCTTCAAATCCAATATAGAATTTTACAGTTCCTGGATATTGCTACAGACGAGTAAAATATACATCATCAATACATAGTGTTCGACTGGCTCTCCATCTCTCTCTCTCTCTCTCGAAAGAGAGAGAGAGAGAGAGAGAGAGAGAGAGAGAGAGAGAGAGAGAGAGAGAGAGAGAGAGAGAGAGAGAGAGAGATCCCAGCACTAGCGGTGCAGATAACACGGGGGGGGGGGGGGGGGGGCGGCCGATGCATATACATATGAAGTTGCTTTTATGGCGCGGAACCTTCGTCCAGTCTGGCTGGGCCGATCTGCTGCTGCCCCCCCCAGGAAAAACTGGCTCCGTCCGCTGATTGGACAAGCACAGGAATCCTGAGCTACAGCCATGACTGCGTTGAAGAAAATGACTTGTGGCACACCTCTCTCTCTCTCTCTCTCTCTCTCTCTCTCTCTCTCTCTCTCTCTCTCTCTCTCTCTCTCTCTCGGGAGAGAGCCATGAAGAAGGATAGCAGTTAACTATGAAATGGAATGGCGAGTTTTCCCTCCTGTTCTTCTCGCGCCAGGGGGTTGAAGGTATGGCAGGCATCCTTGTGTAATGTACGCTAAGAACGCGATGGGGGGGGAGGGAAGATAATTGATGGATACCGGGAATTTTCAGCTTAATCTTGGGGTTGAGATCATACAGCAAAGCTTAGTCAAGCAGAGTAGACAGAGAGAGAGATATAATGACAAACAAAACAGACATATCATCACAACAAAACACTAAAATCAAGCAAAAAAAAAAACTGTAAAAACAATAATAATAAAAAAATCCATGACTTCCCTTTTTTTTTTTTTTTTGCAAACCTTCCGATCAAATATCTAACCAAGGGACAGAAAAAAAAAAAAGAGAGAAAAATAATATCCCTCAGTGGGCAGGGTTGGCCAAATGCAGCGGTCTCAACCCGGATCAATTATGGAGTTGAATAAAAAAAAAAAAGAGAAGAAAAAGAAAAGACAAAAAAAAGGAGTTGGTCGAGTCTGGTCGGGTAACGTCTCTGGCGAAATTCTCCTGTCTTCATCCTGGGTTATCTTGTGGACACGGGACGCGTACCTTACCTGGCTGTCTTTTGAGGTCGAGTTAGCTAAGTCTAGCAGATGATGGTAATGTCTGGTACCTTGTGGTTCCATTACAAGTTAGGCTACGCCTGGCAGCTGATGGTTCTGGTTAGTTCTGTCTAAGAGAGAGAGAGAGAGAGAGAGAGAGAGAGAGAGAGAGAGAGAGAGAGAGAGAGAGAGAGCTGGGTCTGCTGGTACCTAGTGGTTCTTACCCAGGAGCTAGGCAAGGCCTAGCAGCTGTTGCGTCTATCTTAAAAGTCCAGGTCGGCCCAGCAGCTGGTGGTTCCTGTTGGTTCTATTTAAGAGTCCACGTGGACCCAGCAGCTGGTGGTTCCTGTTGGTTCTATTTAAGAGTCCAGGTGGGCCCAGCAACTGGTGGTTCTTGTTGGTTCTGCCTAAGAGACCAGGTAGATCCAGCAGCTGGTGGTTCTTGTTGGTTCTATCTAAGAGTCCAGGTGGGCCCAGCAGCTGATGGTTCTATCCAAAAGTCCAGGTCGACCCAGCAGCTGGTGGTTCTATCTAAGAGCCGGGCTAGGCTTGCGAGCTAGCTTAGCGGTTCTGTCTAAAACTCCGGGTAGGCTGGTTCACACAGCCGGTTGGTTTCCAGGGAAATAATACGGCAATGGGAGAAATTGATGGGGGTAATAACATAGGCTTCGTGTGCAACCAATACGAACATATCATTACCGGTGTAACCTGTCATTTGAATGTATGGTGATGGGCTCCAACCTTTTTGGTCCCTCCTGGCACGAACCATTCCTTAGCCCTCCGGTACAACAGTTACATATGCAAATGATCTGTAATACGACGTCATTATCATTCCCGTGGAAAAGGTATATCAGTCCATAAATAAGACACATCCCCAACTGTAATCATAAGAACTAGATTCAAAGTAAAAAAAAATGATTATCATTTTACTTGGAGGCGCGGCCAAAATGTTTAACTCCACTGTCAACGAAAACCAAAATAATAGTTTTATTTATTACAGTTATTAGCCATTTATTTCACCCACGGCATCACTTTATAGAATGTTGGGTTAGGGTACGTTAGGTTTGGCATTTATGCTATATCATTTTGGCTACGCTACGTAATGTTACGTCAGGCTATGTTAGGTTAGGCATTTATGCTATATCATTTTGGCTACGCTACGTAACGTTACGTCAGGCTATGTTAGGTTAACGTTAGATTAGGCTTTCCTTATATAAACTTGGCTTAAGATTACGTTAAGTTAGGCTGGGCTAGGTTATGGTTTCTACGCTTGGTTAGTTACGCGCTAGGATAGAATACGCTTGGTTACATTAGGCGCTAGGATAGAATACGCTTGGTTAGGTTAGGCGCTAGGATAGAATACGCTTGGTTACATTAGGCGCTAGGATAGAATACGCTTGGTTAGTTAGGCGCTAGAATACGCTTGGTTAGGTTAGGCGCTAGGATAGAATACGCTTGGTTACATTAGGCGCTAGGATAGAATACGCTTGGTTAGTTAGGCGCTAGAATACGCTTGGTTAGGTTAGGCGCTAGGATAGAATACGCTTGGATACATTAGGCGCTAGGATAGAATACGCTTGGTTACATTAGGCGCTAGGATAGAATACACTTGGTTAGTTAGGCGCTAGGATAGAATACGCTTGGTTACATTAGGCGCTAGGATAGAATACGCTTGGTTAGTTAGGCGCTAGAATACGCTTGGTTAGGTTAGGCGCTAGGATAGAATACGCTTGGATACATTAGGCGCTAGGATAGAATACGCTTGGTTACATTAGGCGCTAGGATAGAATACACTTGGTTAGATGAGGTGCTAGGATAGAATACGCTTGGTTAGGTTAGGTTTCCTGAGTTAGTACGATGGTCGTGTTGTAAAACATCAGATAAATGATAGAAAAGGCAACAGTACCATTAATAAAACCTAACCTACCATAGTGGAAAGGATAGCTTCAAGTACGACAGCTGTCTGTTATCTCCAACTAACCCACAAATAAGATATCCTTCATTATCTATAAAGTACTTTAGCCACGTCCCCTGTTCAAATAAGAGAAATATATGAACATATATAACTGCATGGAAAGCCTATATATACACATCGGGAAAGTCCTGGAGCCACTTAAAACACCTTTATTGGGATGGTCTGTGTGGTGCAGTGTGAGCTTAGGTGGAGATCGAGCTGAGGGCTATCCTAAGAAGGATTGTAAATGATAAAGATAAGAGCCATTATCGTACCTGGACAGACCACATCTCTCGCTAGATATAAGAGGACGTGGATAACCCTACACACCCCTTCGTACCTGGAACCAAATGAATGCAAAACAATCCTTGCTTCACTCTAGGTCATCAGTTTTCCAATCATTCAACTATGTACCTAATTAGCATCTGTTTGAGTATTAATCAATGTGGGTTCGTCAGTGTTCCACGACCAAGATCTTATCTCTAGCACCAGTGTTTTATCTTTATCAACCTTGGTCCCAGTTGCTTCTGATCGGATTTCCAGTCAAAATCTTTATTCTGAAGTGGCTATTGCAAATATTCATCCTTACTTTCATTTTTCTCACAGCAATGTGCGGTGCTCTGGCATCAACATTTTTGCCTCACTCCAACATTCTCCTTACACTACAGGGATACTTAACATTGATTTTGGGGGAATAATGTTCACACAAGCTTCCGTTCTCTCAACAAACATGCAACTCCGTATCATTATTTCCCCGTCATGCAAAACAACATCTTAACGTTACTTTCACATTCATACCGCTGGTCCTTGACCATCCCTCCTCTCAGGTGTATGTGTGTGACACTAACCCACATTTTACCACCGTAAAGGACAAGTAATCCCCCAACCCAGCACTCACTGGACCATACAATGACCTTCCCTCCACCCTGACTTAACTCTCACCACATCAAGTCTGCCTGAGTTGTCCTCGGGAGCTACACCACCGTCCTCAGAGCTGTGTGTACCCGTGGCAAGGCTGACGTTGCTGCTGACGTGCACCTCCCACTTCACCCTGACGTGCACCTCCCACTTCACCCTCAGCAGTATCATTACCTCGAGGCCAACCCCACCCGTACCTTGCCCGACCATCGCACTACCCGACCCCACCACCTCCTCCTCTACCTAACTGAACCTTCTCGCAGTGGATCTGTGGTGATCCCGGCATCTTAAAACAGCGCACAGAGCGTAATTCTAAAACGCCTCTACATTTCTTTTACATAACGCATGGTGGTGATATCATACAGGAACTCTGCGTTACTGTACAATGTATAACAGGTTATCTTACTCTACGCCTCACGTGTTTTGAATTCATTATCTTCGAGGCGTGCTATTGGCAGTGCCATAACCAACACCCATCATCCCTTTCCAGCAACCTTAGACCTTTCACCACTCCACCACTGCTGACACACAACACACATGGTCTGATACCTTCCTGCTACGCCTGACACATTCCTTCTGTAATCATACTCATTCCTGGCGCTTCATATGATTCACATGTTTCTCTTGGAATCCTTTAGCTTAACTACATTGTCTTCAACTACGCAGAATAGGAATTCGGACTCCTATTACTCTCCTCCATCAGGTAACCTCGTCACGGACCATCAGGTCTTGTGTTGACTGTCCCTCCCACGTACCGTCCTCCAGCAGGTAACCTCGACACACACCATCGGGTCTTGTGTTACCTACTTTTCTCATGTATTGTCCTCCAGCAGGTAACCTCTCGTCACGGACCATCAGGTCTTCTGCCACCCATCTTTCCAGTGTAATCCACCTCGCCACCGTAATCCTTCCTTCTCTCCCGTCATCGAAGGGGGAGGGTCATGAGCCACGTCGACGGCGCCCTCTGCCCTCAGGGTCAGAACTATGGTACAGACGCCCTGTTCCGTGAGGCGGACCTGCTGCTCTGCCACCGCAAGACAATCACCCCTTAAATGTCCTTGCCACCTGGCGCAGAGGACATGTGCTGAGGGCAGAGCCTGGGTGTGGTCTGCCCTCACCACTGTGCCGTGTCGTACCCTCACGCCAATGTACAGGTGAGATTTTTTCCTTAAGCGCATTACTCAAGATAAAGAATATATACAATATTTACCGCCGTCTTACATATGTACTGCCACATACGAAGGCCTCCAGTCGAAGATAGACCTCATTCATGAGGGATTCCAGTGATGCGAGACTCCACCATTAACTAGAAGTCATTTTACTCACACTACTCTCAAGTGCTAGGAGCTGAGTCGTATAGCTAACGACCCCATCATCAATCGTAGCTCCTCCAACACTTTACCTCCCCTGTAGAGGTACAACAACAACACCAAGAGATAAAAAACTATCATAGTACCAAGATATATATATATATATATATATATATATATATATATATATATATATATATATATATATATATATATATATATATATATATATATATATATCACGGTATGAAACACTTATCCTTGTATGTGGTCGGTATTTACCACACACCCTGGGCAAGACTGGAGGTTTATACAAGACTCTCAGTGAGACGGACGTGTGGTAGTCGTACAGTTGGTGTGGTAACGTTGCTGCTCGTTCGTGAGATCAGACGATGCCATGTGGGACGCGTGTGATACCGAGGGAAAGTGTACGCGTTAAGGACACACGGCACAACCCGAGGTGCTTCTCTGAGGAGAAACACATGATAGGGTTGTGTCTGCCAAACCAAGCCTAAGGAGATATTACGACAGCTCGCATGGTCGATCAACCAGGGACTCGGTATGATCTAGATAACCCGTTGAGAGAGAGAGAGAGAGAGAGAGAGAGAGAGAGAGAGAGAGAGAGAGAGAGAGCACCTACGACGAGGTTTTGCCAGTAAGCGAGGCTTGCGTGCTGTACGATCTTTTTCCCCCCGCCGCCATTCGCCGTTACATTTTTCATCCAACTTGAGCTCATCCGGGACTGTTTTCAACCATACCACAAGTTTTCTCTTGAATTTTTCGTCAGGTACCCCATGTATCTTTATCAATTTTTGTCGGTACTTAAAAACAAAACTCCCAAGGTATTGCCTGTAGACTTAACAAACCTGCTTCTTTTTATTTTTCCTCCTTCCCTTGATGAAACGATTTCAAGCCAAGCACTTGCTTCTTCTTCGATGCCCTGGTTTTGCTGGTACGCGTCGAGCATCAAGCGTCTCTTCTTTCTGGGTCGTGAAGCTCCAGTTTCCTCCCAGCCTCTCATGACAGATCGTACGTTCCAGTCGCTCGACTTTTGCTCGAGGAGTTTTTCTTTTTCGAACTGCTGTAACTTGTTTACTTCCGCTTGTCCGGCGGGTGACGCATGACGCAGCGGTAATCCACTTGGTTTTATTGCGTACGCGATGAACGTTTTCGCCATCAAACTCTCTGCATCTCGGCGGGAAAGTTTTCCCGCCATTGTATCACTCATTCCTCGGCCAGATAACGCTATCTCGTCAGCACGCTCCAGTGTCTCATTTATGAGGACTCGTAAGTTGGTCACATTCCTCTTAGGTCTCTGTAGGGCACTGCCTCATATTCCCAGTCCCTCTGTGTCTAGCTTGCTCAGATGTTCCTCCATCTTACTGACGTTTATATTCTCCTCTGTCCATCTGTGAAGAACACTCTGGGTGTGTTCTTTTTGTACCATCCCTTCGTCCTGTCTTCTGTCTTTTCTTATCCCAGTCATCTCACCCACACTCGTATCATCTACAGAACTTGCAATACTTTCTATAATTTCTCCTTCAGCGCCTCGTGTCATTATCATACGGAGCGTTTAAGATATCACCTTTCCTTGTGGTACTCCCTAGAGAGAGAGAGAGAGAGAGAGAGAGAGAGAGAGAGAGAGAGAGAGAGAGAGAGAGAGAGAGAGAGAGAGAGAGAGACGAGAGCAGGAGGCATCGAGAGAAGACATCACACGAAGGTACAGCAGACCTTCCCCCAACACCCCACCAGTGGGCTCGTGATGGAGGGTGAGGTGCAGTGACCCCACACCACCAAGGAACAAGTGGTGGCTCCCGCACCAGATTATGTGAGGCTCCAGGAAGGACCCGTCTCTATCATCATGGACCTGCTGCTACCACCACCCACTCCCACCACCTGACCTCCCTCCACATCCCCTCAACCGGCTCGGCCAACCCTCGCTCGTTCACGCTGCCAATTTTATCCATCATGACTGACTGTGGCCAACACTGGGGTGTGTATATATATATATATATATAGTGAGGGGCTCAAGATACAGGGCTAGGGAGGTGTGACCCACGAACATAAGAACGCTGAGCACCGCGAGAGAACAATGATGAACACCACAACGTGAACAGAACACTCCCTGCTGAACAACACCAGCTTTCCGGCACATTGCTTGCTGGTCTGTGCAAACTGGACGTCATCTCCGTGCACAAAAGACCTTCCCCGTCCGTCCGTCCGTCCGTGTGGGGCCCTGTCACACAAGGACCTCCCGGCACCTTCTTCAGTCCGTCAAATGAAGGAGGAATAAACACACGAAACCCATCGTGGAGCGTCAGATCCCGTCTGGTTAAGAGTTCCACAAGGGATCGTACACTCTACTTCCTCCGATGAGACTTCGGTACAGCGGAAAGGTTCCAGTTGGAAACTGAAGCTACTTCGAAGATAACAAAAAAAAAAGGGGGGGGGGGAAAAACGACTTCGAAGATCAGCTTTCTCTGTCATCTACTACATCTGCAGGAGACAGACAGCGGCTCGCTTTTTTTCTCTTTGACGTCATTCGAGATCTTCTGAAAACGTCGAGCAGTGCAGCTACTGGAACTACGGGTAGCTGAGGGGTTCACGGGCCGGACGCTGGCTAAAACATCAGTCAGGTTGGCCACAACTGACGGCCGGGACGCCATCTTCAGATCAGGTTCAAAGGTGTAGATCACAGGGAGAGAACAGCGACAGAGCTGGGAATATCTTCCCGGAACAACAGGAGCTGAAGAAGCAGCAGTAACAGCAGCAGAAGCAGTAGCAGAAGAAGCAGTAACAGCAGCAGAAGTAGCAGCAGCAGCAGGAGCAGCAGCAGTAGCCCAGCTCTGGCTTGGGGTGGGTTGACCAACAGCTGCTGAAGGTAATGACAGGTGAGGCCAGGCAGGCTCCTCCTGCCGCAGGGGATCCACATGAACACCTGTGTACACCTGTACACCTGTACACCTGACCAGCTGTACACCTGGGCTAACTGTACATCTAACTACCTGTCCACCCAGCCAGGCCCACAGGCCCGACTCATTTGACCGTAACACAAACTTCACTACGTAAAATAATAACTGATAATAATAATAATGATAACAATAATAATGATAATAATAATAATAATAATAATAATAATATAATAATAATAATGTTGATAATAATAATAATAAAGATAATAATAATAATGATAATGATAATACAAATAATGATAATAATAATATTAATAATGATAATAATGATAATGATAATAATAATAGTAATGATAATAATAATACTAATACTAATAATAATAATGATAATAATAATAATAATAATAATAATAATAATAATAATAATAATAACAATAACAATAATAATAAGATTCATCTATCCTAAACTACCCAGACCTAATTGGATCTAACAAGGTGATTTAATCTTGTTAACTATACCTCGTAACGGCTGTAGTAAATGATAAACAACTGGTGATTGAGGACAGCTGACGAGCGGACCCCCCCCCCTCTCCCAGGTCACATACAAAGGTCATGACCCCGATGAATCGACTCAAAGCACATACCAATGGTACATCCTACTGGAGGTGATTTCAATATACATAAGATTATTGTCTGTTTCCTTGCGCTACCTCGCAAACGGGGGAGACAGCGACAAAAAAAAAAAAAAAAAAAAAAAAATATATATATATATATATATATATATATATATATATATATATATATCATCAGACGCACTGAAGTATAAGTGAAATGGTCCGTCCAAAATATTGCTGACCTTAAAGATGTGTTTATATAGCCGTCGCTTTCCGCTTTCGCTTGAGGATATGTGAAGACCACCACCACCACCAAGGCCCCCGGACCATCTGGTGGTCTCTCGCGGTACACGTACCACGGGTCAGAGAACCACTACAGTAGTGAGGTAATTACGTCGTTAGTCACTTCCATGTGATGCTGGCCTCCTAAGCACGACGGTACGACCCTTGAGCACGACGGTACGACCCTTGAGCACGACGGTGCGACCCATGAGCACGACGGTACGACCCTCGAGCACTACGGTGCGACCCTTGAGCACGACGGTACGACCCTTGATCACGATGGTACGACCCTTGAGCACGACGGTATGACCCTTGAGCACGACGGTACGACCCTTGAGCACAACGGTACGACTACTGAGCACGACGGTACGACCCTTGAGCACGATGGTACGACCCTTGAGCACGACGGTACGACCCTTGAGCACGACGGTATTACCCTTGAGCACGAGGGTACGACCCTTGAGCACGACGGTACGACCCTTGAGCACGATGGTATGACCCTTGAGCACGACGGTACGACCCATGAGCACGACGGTACGACCCTTGAGCACGAAAGTACGACCCTTGAGCACGACGGTACGACTACTGAGCACGACGGTGCGACCCTTGAGCACGACGGTACGACCCTCGAGCACGATGGTACGACCCTTGAGCACGACGGTATGACCCTTGAGCACGACGGTACGACCCTTGAGCACGAAGGTACGACCCTTGAGCACGATGGTACGACCATTGAGCACGATGGTACGACCCTTGAGCACGACGGTATGACCCTTGAGCACGAAGGTACGACCCTTGAGCACGAAGGTACGACCATTGAGCACGATGGTACGACCCTTGGGTATATTGGTTCACTCTCTGATCTGACCCTTAAGGGCCGGGTGAAAGGGCAGACCATCGCATCCAAGGGTCGTACCTCCGTGCTCAAGGGTCGTACCGTCGGGCTTAGGGTAAGGTCGTACTCTCCTGCTCAAGGGGTCAAGGGTTAAACACAACCAGTGACCTTACACAAGGGCCTAAGCCATCCACCAAACCCGGGGCGATACTCTACCATCCAAACAACTCTCTCTCTCTCTCTCTCTCACACACACACACACACACACGGACTGGAATGGTGTGTGTGTGTGTGTGTGTGTGTGTGTGTGTGTGTGTGTGCGTGTGTGTGAGTGTGTGTGTTTGCGTGTATACACACATTCACACATTCCAAGCAGCCAGATACAATGTATTTATATAAATATTAATATATATATATATATATATATATATATATATATATATATATATATATATATATATATATATATATATATGTGTGTGTGTGTGTGTGTGTGTGTGTGCATATATATATATATATATATATATATATATATATATATATATATATATATATATATATATATATATATATATATACGTGTGTCTCTGTGTACATGTGTGTCTGCATATATTTACATATCTACCTTCTTTTACTTTGATCAAACATAACTTGATCAATTGTCGTATACCATCAACATTATAGTTCACTCACTTCATCTATACCCTTCGCCCATTATAGTATAAAGTCATTGACTTACATCTTTTCTAACAAGTTTCTTTCTTATTCTATATTCTAACTTCACCCTCCAACTTTACCTTATTCTAACTTTATCTTCTTCTAACTTCACCTTCTTCTAACTTTACCTTCTAACTTTACCTTCTTCTAACTTCACCTTCGTCTAACTTTACATTCTTCTAACCTTACCTTCTTCTAACTTCACCTTCTTCTAACTTTACCTTCTTCTAACTTCACCTTCTTCTAACTTCACTTTCGTCTAACTTTACCTTCTTCTAACTTCACGTTCTTCTAACTTCACGTTCTTCTAACTTCACCTTCTTCTAGCTTCACCTTCGTCTAACTTCACCTTCGTCTAACTTTACATTCTTCTAACTTTACCTTCTTCTAACTTCACCTTCTTCTAACTTTACCTTCTTCTAACTTCACCTTCTTCTAACTTCACCTTCTTCTAACTTCACCTTCTTCTAACTTCGCCTTCTTCTAACTTTGCATCTTTCGAAAACCTGTTCACCGCCGACATCATCAAACTGGTTTAGAAACTTCAAGGTTGAGATGAAATCCCCCCTCACTCTTCCCTTTATCCATAGTGGACAAATCAATGGCCTCCATCTCTCAGTGTACCTCGCTCAATCCTGGCACCATGTCTTTGTTGTCTTCCTCCTCTGTACCTTCTCTCTCAGCTCGCTGTGCCTCGCTCAGTCCACTGAGCAAACACGACAAGTGGAATCCATTTCTGGCCCAAACGTGTACGAGGCATTTAACATGACGAACACTTCCTTACCCACGTCCTGTACACCTCCTTACCCCACGTCCTGTACCCCTCCTTACCCACGTCCTGTACCCCTCCTTACCCCACGTCCTGTACCCCTCCTTACCCACGTCCTGTACCCCTCCTTACCCACGTCCTGTACCCCTCCTCACCCACGTCCTGTACCCCTCCTTACCCACGTCCTGTACCCCTCCTTACCCACGTCCTGTACCCCTCCTTATCCAGTGTGTGTGTGTGTGTGTGTGTGTGTGTGTGTGTGTACGTAATGACATTTTTTTATGGTCAGTTTGTGTCATGGTTATGAAACCAGGAAATCCAAGGGCAGCAAAGAATTTCGAAGTCGTGACCCTGATACATAACTCTCTCTCTCTCTCTCTCTCTCTCTCTCTCTCTCTCTCTCTCTCTCTCTCTCTCTCTCTCTCTCTCTCTCTCTCTCCGGGGAGGGTGTACTCCGCTCCAGTGGTACAACCTCGCCTCAGGGTAACTTTCCACTGGCGGCGTAACCACGAGGAGATGGGGGTCCATGAACGCCTTATCTATCTATCTATCTATTCATCTATCTATTTATCTATACATATTCGCCATTTCCAGTGTTAGCGAGGTAGCGTTAAGAATAGAGGACTGAGCCTTAGAGGGAATATCCTCACTTGGCCCCCTTCCCTGTTCCTTCTTTTGGAAAATTAAAAACAGGTGGGGAGGATTTCCAGCCCCCCGCTTCCTCTCCTTTTAGTTGCCTTCTACGACACGCAGGGAATACGTGGGAAGTATTCTTTCTCCCCTATCCCCAGGGATATATATATATGTATATATATATATATATATATATATATATATATATATATATATATATATATATATACACACCAACCTTTGACCTGACCTTTGACTCTGCTTAAGTAAACTACAAGACAAGCATAAAACCAGGAAAGCCACAAGCCCTTGTAATGTCTCTCTCTAACCCTACAAGAACTAAAAAGAACTACAAGCACCCCCCGAGCGTTTCTCTCCCCACAAGCATATAAAAGAAAACGGAACTACACGTCATGTTTTCTTTTCCCATGGTACGAGGGGGCGCCTGCTGGTCTTTCTCTCTCTCTCTTCCCATTTTCTCTGACGACCCAGCAGAACCAGTCGCACAGAAGGGCCCGGGTGTAGTACAGCGGTCGTCCCGACGTTCAAATAAAGTTTCCCGTGGCCAAGATCCGCTTGTGGACCAGCCAGGAAGTTTCACTTGTAGATTGGTCGCGGAGCTTCCGCCGGCGCTGCTTGTAACCAGCAGAGCTGACGCTACGGAGAATGACGGTACGACCCCCCCTGCGGTATGACGGTACGACCCCCCCTGAGGTATGACGGTACGACCCCCATGGGGTATGACGGTACGACCCCCTGAGGTATGACGGTACGACCCCCGAGGTATGACGGTACGACCCCCCTGGGGTATGACGGTACGACCCCCCTGCGGTATGACGGTACGACCCCCCTGAGGTATGACGGTACGACCCCCCTCTGGGGTATGACGGTACGACCCCCCTGCGGTATGACGGTACGACCCCCATGGGGTATGACGGTACGACCCCCTGGGTATGACGGTACGACCCCCTGGGGTATGACGGTACGACCCCCTGGGGTATGACGGTACGACCCCTGGCGACACGACGGTACGACCACTGAGGTATGACGGTACGACCCCCGAGGTATGACGGTACGACCCCCTGAGGTATGACGGTACGATCCTCTAGGTATGACGGTACGACCCCTGGCGACACGACGGTACGACCACTGAGGTATGACGGTACGACCCCTGGGGTATGACGGTACGACTCCTGGCGACACGACGGTACGACCCCAGGGGTATGACGGTATGACCCCTGGCGACACGACGGTACGACCCCTGCTGTATGACGGACTGCCCTCTGGTCTTGGCCCTTTAAGGGTCGTGTACCGTCGTGCACAAAAAGGGTCGTGTACCATCGTGCTTAAAAGGATCGAAACGTCGTGCTAACGGGAAGGGTCGAGACTGGGGATAGATTCAGACTAGCCGGGATGAAACACCCGTCCAAACTACCAAGCAGCAGGGAGGGGGGGGCTCTGTCTATCCCCTAAGGGAGGGGGTGGGCGGCTCTGTCTATCCCCAGGGGGGACTCTGTCTATCCCTCGGGGGGCTCTGTCTATCCCTCGGGGGGGGGGGGCGGCTCTGTCTATCCCCTAGGGGAGGGCTCTGTCTATCCCTCAGGGGGGGGGCGGCTCTGTCTATCCCCCAGGGGGAGTGGGGGCTCTGTCTATCCTCCCCCCCCAACTCTCACCCGTCTATCCACAACCCTCTTCCATGTGCCTCATCATCCAAAGATCTATTCCAAACATTCCAAAGTGTCCTTTATTTTCGTGTTCGTTTCTAAACCTTTATTTTGTCTGATATAAAAAAAAAAACTGAGAAAATGGATTGGAAGAATAGCAATGGTGGGATGAAGGGGATGCGAACACGTATATGGTGATGTGTTTACCATGTTAACTCACACACTGCCAGAGGTATGACACAGTGAAGGACGAAACACATTGGAATATTCCTATTTTGGAAATATCTGGGGTTAGAATGATCTAAGGTGGATGTTCTGGGGGGGTGATGTGAAATTGTTTGTGGGTATTATGTGGATTTGGAATTCTCTGGGGGTGGTGTTTCTTTTAGGAAATATTAAAGGCACATTTTGGAAATATCTGGGGTTAGAATGATCTAAGGTGGATGTTCTGGGGAAGGTGATGTGAAATTGTTTGTGGGTATTAGGTGGATTTGGAATTCTCTGGGGGTGGTGTTTCTTTTAGGAAACATTAAAGGCACATTTTGGAAATATCTTGAGGGGGAGGGTGTAATGTAATTTTGAGATGGTGTTGGAATTATATGTGGGTGATAATCTTTTGGTATTATCAGGGGTACGTGCTTTGGGAAATTACCCGGAAACAGGTCTTTGTGGGCGATTATAATCACATCCTGGAAACATACATGGTGAGTAACTTAGGAATTTGAATATTCTAAAATTACTTTTGGATGTATTAGTCTGATCAAACTCACCTTAGACACCTTAATGTAACTGGCGAACGAGGCAAGTCTGTCTTGGTTAGATTCGAATCCACCAAACCATTCTAACTACCCTGACCTGTGGTCAACAAGGGTCATCCTATACGATAGTCTCTATCGTTCAGCCTATCCGGGATCCATGACGCCTATCCACAATCATTCCATCTATCCCAGAGGCATAAAAAAAAAATCCTTTCCAGGAAATGACAAAGTCCATTTAAAGGATCATCCAGTAATCATCTAGCCAATCCAGTAATCATTCAGTCTATCCAGTAATCATTTAGACCCACTCGGGAATCATCAGGGGCTATCCACGAATCATTAAACCCATCCAGCTTAGCTTACTACCAATCACAAACTTCCACTGGACGTGCAGAAGACGCACTCACGAACGAACCGTGGGCCACTCCCTCTCTGGTTCAATTACCTGCAAGAGAAAGAAAGATACATATACTCGTTGTCTCATCTGGTACAGAGAAAGCAATCCCATTCCATACATATGTACTAAACTACATATTCATGATAGAGAGAGAGAGTAAACTACATATTCATGATAGAGAGAGAGAGTAAACTACATATTCATGATAGAGAGAGAGAGAGAGCATATGAAACCTTGAGGTGTGGAAGATGAACTGGGACCCGTGTGTATGAAGGGGAGATGTGTGGAGTGGATGTGTGGATAGGTTGAGATTCTTACGGGGGGGGGGGGGGTTCTCGAAGATGAGGTGGAGTGTAAGGTACCTACAGTGTGTGTGTGTGTGTGTGTGTGTGTGTGTGTGTGTGAGGGCTGGAGAGGCCGAGGTTCTTACGAGAGAGAGATGGTAAAGTGGTGGACGGGCGCAGCTGGTGTAGGTGGAGGAGGAGGAGGAGCTGGCTGCTCCAGGCACACACACACACACACACACACACACACACACACACACACACACACACACACACACACACACATACACACACACACACACAGCCAGCTCCAGGCACACACACACACACACACACACACACACACAGCCAGCTCCAGGCACACACACACACACACACACACACACACACACATACACACACACAGCCAGCTCAATCACTGAGTATTTACTGTCGTATATTACACAGGGCGACCATGTTGTCTGGCGGGGGAGAAAAAGCTTTGATCATGAGACACTGAGTGGAGATGACAGGGGGCAGCCCTCATGACGGGGTCTGGGGAGATGACAGGGGGCGGCCCTCATGACGGGGTCTGGGGTGATGACAGGGGGCGGCCCTCATGACGGGTCTGGGGAGATGACGGGGCAGCCCTCATGACGGGGTCTGGGGAGATGACAGGGGGCAGCCCTCATGACGGGGTCTGGGGAGATGACAGGGGGCGGCCCTCATGACGGGTGTGGGGTGATGACAGGGGGCAGCCCTCATGACGGGTCTGGGGAGATGACAGGGGGCAGCCCTCATGACGGGTCTGGGGAGATGACAGGGGGCAGCCCTCATGACGGGTCTGGGGAGATGACGGGGCAGCCCTCATGACGGGGTCTGGGGAGATGACAGGGGGCAGCCCTCATGACGGGGTCTGGGGAGATGACAGGGGGCAGCCCTCATGACGGGGTCTGGGGAGATGACAGGGGGCGGCCCTCATGACGGGTGTGGGGTGATGACAGGGGGCAGCCCTCATGACGGGTCTGGGGAGATGACAGGGGGCAGCCCTCATGACGGGTCTGGGGAGATGACAGGGGGCAGCCCTCATGACGGGGTCTGGGGAGATGACGGGGCAGCCCTCATGACGGGTCTGGGGAGATGACAGGGGGCAGCCCTCATGACGGGTGTGGGGTGATGACAGGGGGCAGCCCTCATGACGGGGTCTGGGGAGATGACAGGGGGCAGCCCTCATGACGGGGTCTGGGGAGATGACAGGGGCAGCCCTCATGACGGGTCTGGGGAGATGACAGGGGGCAGCCCTCATGACGGGGTCTGGGGAGATGACGGGGCAGCCCTCATGACGGGTCTGGGGAGATGACAGGGGGCAGCCCTCATGACGGGTGTGGGGTGATGACAGGGGCAGCCCTCATGACGGGGTCTGGGGAGATGACAGGGGGCAGCCCTCATGACGGGTCTGGGGAGATGACAGGGGGCAGCCCTCATGACGGGTCTGGGGTGATGACAGGGGGCAGCCCTCATGACGGGTCTGGGGTGATGACAGGGGGCAGCCCTCATGACGGGTCTGGGGTGATGACAGGGGGCAGCCCTCATGACGGGTCTGGGGAGATGACAGGGGGCAGCCCTCATGACGGGTCTGGGGTGATGACAGGGGGCAGCCCTCATGACGGGTCTGGGGAGATGACAGGGGGCAGCCCTCATGACGGGGTCTGGGGTGATGACAGGGGGCAGCCCTCATGACGGGTCTGGGGAGATGACAGGGGGCAGCCCTCATGACGGGTCTGGGGAGATGACAGGGGGCAGCCCTCATGACGGGGTCTGGGGTGATGACAGGGGCAGCCCTCATGACGGGTCTGGGGTGATGACAGGGGGCAGCCCTCATGACGGGGTCTGGGGAGATGACAGGGGGCAGCCCTCATGACGGGGTCTGGGGTGATGACAGGGGGCAGCCCTCATAATGGGTCTGGGGAGATGACAGGGGGCAGCCCTCATGATGGGTCTGGGGAGATGACAGGGGGCAGCCCTCATGATGGGTCTGGGGAGATGACAGGGGGCAGCCCTCATGATGGGTCTGGGGAGATGACAGGGGGCAGCCCTCATGACGGGTCTGGGGTGATGACAGGGGGCAGCCCTCATGACGGGGTCTGGGGTGATGACAGGGGGCAGCCCTCATGACGGGTCTGGCTGGGGTGATGAGGTAGGGTGATGAGGGCAGGTCTTGGGTCTCAAGCAGCCTGGGGTGGCCTGGGGTATAATCTCACCCCGGGGGTTATGTGGCCCCAGGAAGAAGCCCCTGGGGTGGGGGAAGTGTGCTGGGGGAGGATACGTTTTCTTTTTAATAATGGAGCTGGGGAGCCAACGTAGGTGTGGGGAGAGTATTAATTTCTTCTATGTCCTCTTGTGACGGGACGGGAGATGGGAAATAAATTTCTCAAGGGAATGGAGAGGAAGGGGAGGAATTCGGGAAGGGGGAAGGGGGGGAAATGGGTTGATGGGTTGGGCCAGAGGGACACAGTCGTTGAGATAAACCAAAATAGATAAAAATACTAACCCCATCACTGGGGTTATCACCCACCCAACACACCCACCCAACACCACCCACCCAACCCACCATCACCCACCATCTGGTCTTTGGTCTTTCCTTTGTTAGCCCCAGGGCTTCCCCCCCCCCCCCCCCCACCCTACCAGGCCAGTGACCCACCCACCAGGCTCTCGTCTCCTCCACACACACACACACACACACACACACACACCAAAAAACCTCAACTATTTCTTCAGGTCTTACGAAACTTGACATAAAATGGAATATCTTTAAAAATATTCCAGGTAATGCCTTTTTCTTTTTTCTTTCACCATTTTCTTTTTTTTCATCTGTGTCTTTCAACGTGTAACGTAAGAGGTTTTAGGTGCAGTTAATAAGTTAGCAGTCTACCGAAATATCTATAAATGTAATTCAAATGCAATCCACTACATATGTAATCAGTCAAAAGGCCACCAGGCAAAACAAATAAATGTAATTCAAGTCATACACCAAAATAATATCAATGTAATCAAAAAGTAATCCACCTTAATCTAATGTAATCAAAAAGTAATCCACCTTAATCTAATGTAATCAAAAAGTAATCCACCTTAATCTAATGTAATCAAAAAGTAATCCACCTTAATCTAATGTAATCATAAAGTAATCCACCTTAATCTAATGTAATCAAAAAGTAATCCACCTTAATCTAATGTAATCAAAAGGTAATCCACTAAAGTTACATAGAGACAATCAGTAATGTGCTAGCGACTTATTCTTGATCTTTTAAAAGTATTAAATTAACATAATGAATACAAGAAATTATTATTACGGACCAGCCGTTGTGCATGGCTGACCAGACCAGGTGCTGTGCAGACCAGGTGCTGTGCAGACCAGGTGCTGTACAGACCAGGTGCTGTACAGACCAGGTGCTATACAGACCAGGTGCTGTACAGACCAGGTGCTGTACAGACCAGGTGTTGACCAGACCAGGTGCTGTACAGACCAGGTGCTGTACAGACCAGGTGCTATACAGACTAGGTGCTATACAAACCAGGTGTTGTGCAGACCAGGTGTTGACCAGACCAGGTGCTGTACAGACCAGGTGTTGACCAGACCAGGTGCTATACAGACTAGGCGCTATACAAACCAGGTGTTGTGCAGACCAGGTGTTGACCAGACCGGGTGCTGTACACCGCTGGACACCGGTATCCCTTTTCTCCCTAAAAAAAAAGTGATATACCCTGAGGAAGCTCCAGGTTTCACCACACTGGTACCTAACCTAACCTAACCTAACCTGACCTGACCTGACCTAACCTAACCTAACCTGACCTGACCTAACCTGACCTGACCTAACCTAACCTAACCTGACCTGACCTGACCTAACCTAACCTGACCTGACCTAACCTAACCTAACCTAACCTGACCTAACCTAACCTAACCTAACCTGACCTGACCTAACCTAACCTAACCTAACCTAACCTGACCTAACCTGACCTAACCTAACCTAACCTAACCTAACCTGACCTAACCTAACCTGACCTAACCTAACCTAACCTAACCTAACCTAACCTAACCTAACCTAACCTAACCTGACGAAGACGTCCACCCAGGCTCCAACACCACCATCATCATCCACCAACCACCAACACCTCTCTCTCTATCTCTCTCTCTCTCTCTCTCTCTCTCTCTCTCTCTCTCTCTCTCTCTCTCTCTCTCTCCGGACCACTTCTGCAGCGCGATCACGGACGAAGGGCGTATTCCCAGCGACGGACGAATGGAAATGGATGCGAACAGAGCGGCTAGATGGGGATGGAAGGTGGGATAGGTGGAGATGGAAGGTGGGATAGGTGGAGATGGAAGGTGGGATAGGTGGAGATGGAAGGTGGGATAGGTGGAGATGGAAGGTGGGATAGGTGGAGATGGAAGGTGGGATAGGTGGAGATGGAAGATGGGATAGGTGGAGATGGAAGGTGGGATAGGTGGAGATGGAAGGTGGGATAGGTGGAGATGGAAGGTGGGATAGGTGGACAGAAGGTGGGATAGGTGGATGGAAGGTGGGATAGGTGGAGATGGAAGGTGGGATAGGTGGAGATGGAAGGTGGGATAGGTAAAGATGGAAGGTGGAATAGGTGGAGATGGAAGGTGGGATAGGTAAAGATGGAAGGTGGAATAGGTGGAGATGGAAGGTGGGATAGGTAAAGATGGAAGGTGGGATAGGTAAAGATGGAAGGTGGGATAGGTGGATAGAAAAAGAAACTCAGGAAAGTGTGATTTGAGACATTTTCCAGGAACTGGGGTGGGTGGAGGGGTGGTTGTGTGTCCAGATGGGGAGGGGAAGTGAAGGGGGTTAGTGGGAGTGGGGAGGTTGTAGAGGTTGAGGGGATGTGCGGGGTTGGTGGTGATGGGAGGGGTTGGTGGTGGTGATGGGAGGGGTTGGTGGTGGTGATGGGAGGGGTTAGTGGTGATGGGAGGGGTTAGCAGTCGTAAGCATGACGGGGGGACATCATAATGGCCAGACGAACTCACTAATTCCAGTCGTCCCCCTGGGAAAGGTGGCGGTGCCTGGGAGACAGATGGACTCCCTACAATGTGGCGTGTGTGTGTGTGTGTGTGTGTGTGTGTGTGGAGCGTTACACAGGGGGTGGAGGATTATACAAGGCGGGTGGAGTAATGACAGGAGGTGGAGCGTTACACAGGAGGTGTGGAGGATTAGACAGAAGGATAAAGCATTAGACAGGGAATTGGACGGCAAACTATGCGGGGTTATTAGACAGGGAGAGTCAGAGGTTGGGTTTAGACAGAGTCTGCACTTGAGACGGGTGTAGGGGTGGGTGAGGTTGATGGAAAGGGGTTAGAAAGGATTTTGGGGGTTGGACAGAAGGACCAGGGGGTTGAATAGGGCCTTGTGTGGAATAGGTGAGCAATAGGGTAGGAGCTAGCGTTATGGACGGGTTAAGATTAGACAGAGGAAGGGATCGGACAGGGGTAAGGAAGGGGTGTGGGGGGCATAAGATGGGGGTGAATTAGGGGGTTAAGTGAGGGGAGGAGTGAGGGGTGGGGGGTCGGTCACGGAGGCCTGGGTGAGGGTAAACACACTCCACCATTACCCGAGGCTCCGCCCATCTTGCATCCAGAACGCAACCTGGTTGGCTACTCAGTCCAAAGACTCACGTCCCTCTGATTGGCTACCTCAGCGGTACCCATGCTTCTGATTGGATAGCCACAGGGAACCCGATCCCTCTGGCTACATCCTCAGTGGCATCCATCCCTCTGGCTACATCCTCAGTGGCACCCATCCCTCTGACTGGCTCTTTCAGTGGCACCCATCCCTCTGGCTACATCCTCAGTGGCATCCATCCCTCTGACTGGCTCTTTCAGTGGCACCCATCCCTCTGGCTACATCCTCAGTGGCATCTATCCCTCTGACTGGCTCTTTCAGTGGCACCCATCCCTCTGGCTACATCCTCAGTGGCACCCATCCCTCTGGCTAGCTCTTTCAGTGGCATCCATCCCTCTGGCTACATCCTCAGTGGCACCCATCCCTCTGGCTACATCCTCAGTGGTACCCATCCCTCTCTGGCTGATGGGCAAGTAATGTCACATGACGGCGCATTATGATCGCAAGGCTCAGTGTCAACAATGGCTTTCATTCCACCTTACTTCCTGATGAAAACAATTACATTCCTTCACATAATTCATTCCGTGAGAAATTATGATAATTATGTCATTCCATTAATGGTGTATTGCTCCATCTTGCTCAGAATTACATTTCTCTCTACGCGGGCTGGGTGTCATTTGCCTGCGAGAGAGAGAGAGAGAGAGAGAGAGAGAGAGAGAGAGAGAGAGAGAGAGAGAGAGAGAGAGAGAGAGAGAGAGAAATGTTTTGCAACGGCAAAGGGGCAAAAATTCGTGAGAAAAAAATGTGTCCACGACAGAGAGAGAGAGAGAGAGAGAGAGAGAGAGAGAGAGAGAGAGAGAGAGAGAGAGAGAGAGAGAGAGAGAGAGTGTTCATTCGCCGCTGTGTAAACCTTCGAAACTGTGCCCGTTTAGAACCAGGTTATGCAGTAGAGAGAGAGAGAGACACACACGAACGCCTCATGCAAGGTTTACCCAGGTGGTCGTTGTGACCAGTTGACCGTTATGTGCTCAGCCGACGTGTATGGTCAAACCCACCGCGCTCGAGCGATGAGTTGAAGTCGTGGCCATATTTCCACCTCCTCCTCTCCCTTTTTTAACTCAGTCATTACGACCAGGTCAACGTTAAACACACAGGAGTCCCGGGTGGTGTACACACTAGCTTGTAAGTGCCCCCGTTGTCATCGCTCAAGAAGGAGGCGACCGGTAGCACACAGGCTGGCGCTACGTTTCAAGCGTCGCTTCTGAGGGCGAAGGTCAAGTCATGTGGGAAATTTGCCGCTGCTCTCCTCTTCACACAGCAGCTCTCCACCTGACGCACCCGACCTCCTGATGATGATGGAGACTTGATCTCTCTCTCTCTCTCTCTCTCTCACGTGACGTGGCACTAACAGACCACTCGACTGAGGGAAGGACCATGGAATGACCATACGGACCTAAAGACCAGCATGTGGGTCCGTAGTGGTTTCCCCTGGTGGACCTAAAGACCAACATGTGGGTCCGTAGTGGTTTCCTTGTATACTAAGACCCTCGATAGCAATGAAGTCGCTGATGTATGAGCACGACGGTACGACCCTGAGAGCACGATGGTACGACCCTATAGAGCACGATGGTACGACCCTATAGAGCACGATGGTACGAACCTAAGAACAATACGGTACGACCCTATAGAGCACGACGGTACGACCCTAAGAACAAGACGGTACGACCCTATAGAGCACGACGGTACGACCCTATAGAGCACGACGGTACGACCCTATAGAGCACGACGGTACGACTCTTCAACACGACCGCGTATAAAACTCTCAGTACGACCCTGGGGCATGGCGATGACGTAATGTTTGACCTGACGCTCAGGGGCCCCAGGTCATAATGGTTAGACCATCATACACACGGGTCAAACCGTCTTGCTCTGGTCACGGGTCACACGGTGGGAGAGGGCAGACACAGGTGTACCACACCACACGGTGTATCATACCACACGGTGTACCACACCACACCACACCACACCACACCACACTACACCACCGGTGTACCACACCACACCACACGTTCTACCACACCACACGGTCTACCACACCACACCACACCACACGGTCTACCACACCACACCACACGTTCTACCACACATGGGCCGGGGTGTTGACCCAGGGAGTCGTCCACACCAAGAGAGGGAGGGAGGGAGGGGTGGTGTGTGGGGTGGGGGGGGGGGAGGACCCGCCTGTGCCAAGCCTCGTGTCCACACCCCAGGGGGAAACGTAGGGGGCGAGGTGGCAGGCAGGGGGGAGGGGCAAGTCCTATATTAGCCCCGTGGGGTAGGGGGCATGTGGGACGATGACGGAGTGCCCCGTGGGGCATGTGGGACGGTGACAGACAGCCCCTTGGGGCATGTGGGACGGTGACAGACAGCCCCGTGGGGCATGTGGGACGGTGAAAGACAGCCCCGTGGGGCATGTGGGAGACGGTGACAGACAGCCCCGTGGGGCATGTGGGTGACACTTGGTGGGGGGGGAGGGGACATACCCGACAGGTCAGGCAGGTCGTTGACCCGATGGTCGTCAAGTAATACTGTCACCAACAAGGGGGGGGGGGGGGGAGGGCCCTATTCACCTCTAAACCCCCCCACACACATCGGCCCCCTTCCCCCCCAAAATGGCTCTCACCATCCCCACCCATCCCCTACCCCCCCTTACCTCAACACCTCACCCCATCCTCACTTCATCAACAGCTCTCTCTCTCTCTCTCTCTCTCTCTCTCTCTCTCTCTCTCTCTCTCTCTCTCTCTCTCTCTCATTCATGACGGTCGGGGTTCTGCATGCCTGGCCATTTAGCACACACACACACACACACATCCTTCAAAAAGCGGCCAGCGCCAAAAAACACACCACGCTGGAATGCTGATGCTACTGAAGATCCTTGACCTATATATATATATATATATATATATATATATATCCCTGGGGATAGGGGAGAAAGAATACTTCCCACGTATTCCCTGCGTGTCGTAGAAGGCGACTAAAAGGGGAGGGAGCGGGGGGCTGGAAATCCTCCCCTTTCTTGTTTTTTTTAATTTTCCAAAAGAAGGAACAGAGAAGGGGGTCAGGTGAGGATATTCTCTCTAAGGCCCAGTTCTCTGTTCTTAACGCTACCTCGCTAACGCGGGAAATGGCAAATAGTATGAAAAAAAAAAAAAAAAAATATATATATATATATATATATATATATATATATATATATATATATATATATATATTCATGGTCCATCATTCCATTGACGACCCAGAGGGGAATCAAACTATGTCGTGGGTGTGAATTCCCTTAAAAAAAATCGGGAAAGTCCAGAAACTGTGTTATGAATCACCTCAATCTCTCTGCATCAGCGGATATTTGTTTACTCTGCCGCTGATCACTAGTGCCATCTAGTGGCGGCGGGGCGAGGCGAGACACGTTCCTCCCTTTCCATACACACACACCCCATCTCCCTCCTTCAGGATAAAGACCTAAGACCTCGAGGACTTCCAGTGGCGTAAGACCGTCTCTGGTTTGGTTGGGTCTGTGGCAACGAACACGGGAGGTGATTATGTGCGAAAATGAAGCGCAACTCACTTTCACTTGGAGACCGGGCGGTGGGACTCCAGAGCCTCCATCTCAGAGCAGACGTTGTTCAAGATGAACAAAGACCATATCCACCATCTTTATTGAACACGTCTGACGATGGCGAGGTCTGAACACCCGCTGAACACGCCACGGGCGGCACCGCTGAACATACAAGAACAGATAACCCATTTTTTTTTTTCTTTTTCTTTCCAGTAGTTTCAACGTGGCTTGCTGGCTTTCCAGACCTCCTTCCCTCAAAGGCTCTTGGCAAAATCCCACCAGAAACGTTTATCTTTTGTGATGAACTTGCCTCACTGGAGCTGCTCCCAGCCTCACTACACTGTAGGTTCGAGGCGGGAAAAGCAAACACCACCGCACTCAGTATACCACAGACGGTTCGGTCAGTATACTCAACAGATGGGGTCAGTATACTCCAGTATACACAAGAGACGAACATGACGAAGGGATCTGTCAGTTTACTTCATGTTGGGAGGTGAGCCATCACTCAGTGGTTACGACAGTGTACTGAGGCAGGTTACAAGAGGATCACTCAGTGTAACCAGAGGTTATGTGTACTACACCAAGAGCCAAAGGGGATCAGTGTACTCAAGTCAGTATACTCAAAGGGTGGCAGTATGAAGCCAGTTAATACAGAACACATCAAGTGCTTAAGACTCAGTATACCACAATTAAGTCAGTTTACTGGGCATCAAGTCAGTATTAAAACTAATGGTCAAACATAATGTTAACTACTGTTGTTAAAAATTGTTAACCCGGGTTACCTGTGTAGCTAAGACATATGCAGGAATAATTAAGGTAATTATCTCATTTACTAAATGATTTATCTAATGACGGGCTGACTAGCGTGTGTGATTATCAACTGTGTGTGTTGCAGAGACGGAGTTTTACACTTGTGTTGCCCCGTCTCTTAACCTTGTATATGTGTACCATGCCTTTACCCCCTGTGTGCGTACACACACACACACACACACACACACACACACACACACACACACACTCCCCCATCCCCATACCCATCACCATAATACCATAGGGACACCCCCCCATCCAAACCCATCCATCCCTTCACCTAACCCCAGCCAACACCCATCCCAACCCCCCAATATATACTTCCCCTCCAGCCCACCTGGCCATGGGCACACCTGCCCCTCACCCCCTCCTCCCACACACACACACACACACACACACACACACACACACGGGGCGAGGGACGGCGTGGGTCAGGTGTGAGTGAGTGGGTCACTGTCAGGGTAGAAGACCTCGGTAATGAAGCCCCTAATGGCAACACTGTCCTTATCCAGGGGGCCTCACCAGTGTCTATGAAGCGTTCAATACGTACGTACGTACGTCATGCACACACACACACACACACACACACACACGTTCACCACCTCGGTCAGCATCATGTACGGGGAGAAGCGCTGGTTAGAAAGACCAGCGCACTGAAACATCTCATGACACCCCGTGTGTGTGTGGGTCCACTCATGTCGCCTCTGTTCTCCCTCCTCTTCCATCCTCCTCCTTCCCTCCTCCTTCCTCCTTCCTCCTCCTCTTCCTCCTCCTCTCATGACTGTGACGCTGAGGAATCCGTGACTAATGTTCGTTACGTGGGAAAAACCACACGTCACCCGTCACCCGCTGTGACGGCTTGGTCCGTGACGACGTAACAGCTACAGTTCCCCACGAGAAACCAATAAGCAAAAACCAGTCGTAATAAAAGTGTTAAACAAGGTAACGTATATTCCCGAAACAAAAAAGAAAAATAGATAACCATACAGACCAGAAGATACCATAGATAACCATACAGACCAGAAGAAACCATAGACAGACAGATAAACACAGAGATAGATAGTCAGATTCATAATTTGAACTTCCAGGGCGAAACAAGACTTCGACGTGCGGGTCCTTCGAATGAGGAACGAGACGTCTTCCCTTCCTACTGGGGGGACTGGAGACTTCAACTATCCTCGTGACACAAGAGAGAAACCTTCTGAAGACGCCAAACAGGAGCAAGACAACTTCTCCCGTGTACCAAGGTGAACTCAGAGAAGGGAGTGTGAGGAGTGAGAGACAACAAAGCCATTGAAGACGAGACCTTCTTGTCAACGCCAGCCACAAGACATCCCTAATTGAGAGATAGACCATTCAGTGGAGGGAAGGTTCTCCTGTGGGAAATATGGCCCTTTAAGACGAGGTTCTCCGGTGAGACAGATGGCTGGGTGCAGGAGGTGTGCTACGGAGGGACGAACTCTCGAACTCGAGAGGTCTCCAGTACGAAACGAGACCTCCAAAGAGAAGGGTCTCTCATGAGAGATGAGATGTTGGACGAGAGAGGGTGTCTCTCTCTCTCTCTCTAGACGCAAGAGAGAGACACTGGGCGACAGGTTATCCGGTCACGATATGACACCATCACACGAAGACGACCACCAGTCACACACCAGACACTACACCCAAACAAGTGGCCACCACGTCAAAAACAAGAGGAGCCAGGCAAACAAGAGGTCCAAACAAGGATAAACAAGAGGAGACAGTCAAACAAGAGGTCCAACATAGACACACAGAAGAAGGCAGGCAGACAAGACAGTCATCCCGGAGGAGGAGCCCTAAACTTGGGTGTATCCACCTCCAGAAGAAGGAAGGGAGGGAGTGAGGGAGGGAAGGCGTCCCTCACTCCTGCTTTCACTCGCCTGTGCCACTCCCTCACCACCGGCCGACACCATACACCCACTCCCACCCACACTGCTGGGCACCAGCGGCTCTCATGCCCACCACCCCAGGCAGCCTCTGCCACCCGCAGCCCTATCACCGAATGAGAGACTCGACCACTCCACTCCATCACAGCCACACTGTCGCTAGTGGGAGTTCAAGCCACTTATGATGAAGTGGAAAAATGTGGAATTCATCGACAGGCAGCCATGACTACGGGCCATATATACATATATATATATCTTTCTTTTCTTTTAAACTATTCGCCATTTCCCGCGTTAGCGAGGTAGCATTAAGAACAGAGGACTGGGCCTTTGAGGGAATACCCTCACCTGGCCCAATTCTCTGTTCCTTCTTTAGGAAAAATTAAAAAAAAAAAACGAGAGGGGAGGATTTCCAGCCCCCCCGCTCCCTCCCCTTTAGTCGCCTTCTACGACACGCAGGGAATACGTGGGTAGTATTCTTAATCCCCTATCCCCAGGGATTATATATATATATATATATATATATATATATATATATATATATATATATATATATATATATATATATATATATATATATATATATATATATATATATATATATATTCTCGTGATATATTTCTCTGACATTTGGTTCGCCATGTCCTTAAGTCTTTGACGCAACGCATCCAGTAGAACGTGAGTTATGGTGCAGAGACCATCGCCATGTACAGATCTGTACCTCAAATTTGCACCTCATTATCATCATCGACACAGACCTTCCTAACTCCCAGCACGTCATCAACAACACAGACCTTCGTAACTCCCAGCATGTCGTCATCATCAACACAGACCTTCCGAACTCCCAGCACGTCATCATCAACACAGACCTTCCGAACTCCCAGCACGTCGTCATCATCAACACAGACCTTCCGAACTCCCAGCACGTCATCATCAACACAGACCTTCCTAACTCCCAGCACGTCATCATCATCAACACAGACCTTCCTAACTCCCAGCACGTCGTCATCATCAACACAGACCCTCGTAACTCCCAGCACGTCATCATCATCAACACAGACCTTCCTAACTCCCAGCACGTCATCATCATCAACACAGACCCTCGTAACTCCCAGCACGTCATCATCAACACAGACCTTCCTAACTCCCAGCACGTCGTCATCATCAACACAGACCCTCGTAACTCCCAGCACGTCATCATCAACACAGACCTTCCTAACTCCCAGCACGTCGTCATCATCAACACAGACCCTCGTAACTCCCAGCACGTCATCATCATCAACACAGACCTTCCTAACTCCCAGCACGTCATCATCATCAACACAGACCCTCGTAACTCCCAGCACGTCATCATCAACACAGACCTTCCGAACTCCCAGCACGTCATCATCATCAACACAGACCTTCCGAACTCCCAGCACGTCATCATCAACACAGACCTTCCGAACTCCCAGAACGTCATCATCAACACAGACCTTCCGAACTCCCAGCACGTCGTCATCATCAACACAGACCTTCCGAACTCCCAGCACGTCGTCATCATCAACACAGACCTTCGTAACTCCCAGCACGTCGTCATCATCAACACAGACCTTCCGAACTCCCAGCACGTCATCATCAACACAGACCTTCGTAACTCCCAGCACGTCGTCATCATCAACACAGACCTTCGTAACTCCCAGGGTAACACAGTTGACCCGCGCCCTTCAAAAATAAATAAGTCATTTGTAGCTGCGTCAGTAGCCTTGGTCTCCGACCTTCAGATCCCCACGCCGTCTGAGTTCCATGTCTCTTCGTTTGAGTACCTTCACAGGAGCAAGTCTGTGTCAAAATCAGACGGTGAACCTTGCGGTGATCCAGAGAACAGACACAGACAGACAGACTGACAGGGAAAAAATTAGACAGGAAAAATGATATTACTATTGGGCAATCGAAGACGTGGCTCTTCAAGGTCGTACCTGATCAATGTTGAGCACACGGAGCAAAACTCCATCCTCACACACACACACACACACACACACGGAGGGGTACTAATGTCACACATCAGCGTTACTGATGCTGTGACACTGGCTCCTGTTTACGTGACAGTTATGGTAGCTCGCTCCTGTTATGTGACTGGCCCCTGTTATGTGACTAGCTCCTGTTATGTGACTGGCCCCTGTTATGTGACTGGCCCCTGTTATGTGACTGGCCCCTGTTATGTGACTGGCCCCCTGTTATGTGACTGGCCCCCTGTTATGTGACTGGCTCCTGTTATGTGACTGGCCCATGTTATGTGACTGGCCCCCTGTTATGTGACTGGCCCCCTGTTATGTGACTGGCTCCTGTTATGTGACTGGCTCCTGTTATGTGACTGGCCCCCTGTTATGTGACTGGCTCCTGTTGTGTGACTGAATACGTGTCTCAGTTCCTGGCTCTTGTTACCCACCCGCTGTCCGCCTCCCGCGCCTCGACTCCTCGGAAACGAGGCAGAACCGAACCCCCGTCCGTGAAGCACCTTCATGTCTCGACCCCCCGAACCAGAACGAAGCAGTATCGAAACCCGACGATGAAGCGGCTAATGTCCTTCTTCCATTCAAGTCTCAGCTGTTCAGTACCGAAATACTGTAGAAATCTACCTAATACAGACTAGATACATATGTAGACAGTTTAATGCAGACCAGATACATATGTATAAGCTTAATAAAGACTAGATACATATGTATACAGTTTAATACAGACCAGATACATATGTATAAGCTTAATAAAGACTAGATACATATGTATACAGTTTAATACACACTAGATACATATGTATACGGTTAATACAGACCAGATACATATGTATACAGTTTAATATAGACCAGATACATATGTATACAGTTTTATATAGACCAGATACATATGTATATAGTTTAATACAGACCAGATACATATGTATACAGTTTAATATAGACCAGATACATATATATATACAGTTTAATACAGACCAGATACATATGTATACAGTGTCTGTACAGGCACACAATGTATATATACATATGTATACAGCGTCTGTGATGTCCGGCCAGATACACCACTCACCAGGGCTGGGGAGGTCATGGGTCATCATCAGCAACACGGCTTGACCTCTGGTATCACACCTGATGACCTCACGTGACCCTATTCTATAAGGGTCAGGTCAGAGGTCATACTATCACACCCAAAGATCGTATCGTCGTGCTCAAGGGTTGTATGGGTCATGGTCAATGGGTCACATCACCCCCCCCCCCACCTCCCTTACACACATATATGTAAGGAATGACGTCAGTGTAACTTATTACGTCATCAGTGACTCATGACCCCATTAACAAAGGAGCGGGGGTCAGGCTCCACGCCTGACCTCCCCTGACCTGTCCTGTACAAGTTTCTCCTGTGCACAGCCCTGGTCACACACACTCACACCACACAAACACACCACACACACACACACACACACACACACACACACACACACACACACACACGTCTTTACTTTCTCCTCACTGCTGCGGGCGTGGGCAGCCGTGGGAAAATTTAGGCGTGGGCAGGCCAGTGAACACACACACACACACACACACACACAAACAGAACCTCACCTTCGGTGAAGAGTGAGGGAGGCAAGGTATGTGCTGGCACACACCCAACACTCGCGTTCAGATATGCAGGGATTATGAGAAACGTGTGAACAACAAGCAGTTCCCAGCTGGTGTGTTCATGAGGGCGGTGGTGTCGACCACAAGCGAGAACCACAGCTTACTGAAGCTTCAGACCAGAGTGAACACACACACACATGACCATCAGCCACAATCATGAGAGATGAGTTACAGTGTGGAAGGCTGTGAGGCCAGCCGCTGGTCCAGCACGCCAGAGAAAGTAAGGTTCACAGTGAACAGTTCTTCCAGCGACGTAAAGAGAACAAGTAAAAGTCGTCAAAGATGAATTAAAGCGAGAGACTCGTTGAGACAAATAATATTATGTAAAGAAGTTGTCTTAAGAGTATTTGAGGAGTGGATGAATGGGAGGGACGAAGGAAGGGAACAAGGGAACAGTAAAAACGGAAGACATACCATAGTATAAAGAATTGTAGGATTATGGAAAATGTGCAAGAGATGGTGCGCCCCCACCAGCGTAGAACTCCCTCCTCGTTCAGTACCAACAGGTAATTACACACACACACACAAACACACACACACACACATACACGCACACAATACACGCAGGTTGCTCTGAATACATCCTTGTACACAAGAATACATTCTTCCCACCATCCACCCACCCCCCTTGTCCAATTAGCAACCCACCACCCTCTAGCCCACCACCACTGACTCACAACCCACCCCTCCTGATCACGACGAGCGGTGGGGCGAACACGTCACTACCCTCAGCGGTGGTGGGGTGTTTCCCCCACCCAACGAAGTGTGGGTCAGATGAGGACGGCAGGAGGCCACACAGACGAGGCCTCCTCCTGCAGTAGGATCCGTCTTCTGGTCACACGGCACGCCCGCCCTCCCGCCCGCCCGCCCGCCCGCCCGGCCTGGCTGGCCTGGCTGGACGGGGTTTGACACCATGTACGGCACAAGACAACATAAACAGACGAGAGAATGTTACAGTGCAAGACAACAACTGAAGTTGACAGGAATTATACACTTCTGGGTTCAGTTGAGCCTGACTCCTGTGTCTGTGAACAGGCAATATATATATATATATATATATATATATATATATATATATATATATATATATATATATATATATATATATATATATTACCAAATGGCGTCCTAGATTCGTCTCTTCGATGTATATCAACTGACTTATATTTCTCTCTTGTGTCTCCCCTGATGATGTGATTATTACACGAAAGTGCACTTGGGAACTTGTGTTTCATTTTTCCCGTGGACTCGTAGGAATATATATATATATATATATATATATATATATATATATATATATATATATATATATATATATATATATATATATATATCTTTCCCATCTTAGCGAGTTAGCGTCAGGAACAGAAGAAGAATGGCCTCATTTGCACACAGCCAGTGTTAGGTGTCAGGTATAATGCACTAAAATCAGAACCCAACACCACAGCCAAAGCCAGTTCATGGTTTATCAGCACCGCTTCAAATGCTCTCCTTGAACTTACTGTCGGGATGTCGACCCCCATATATCACACTGATCTAATTTATTCTATCCAAAGCACGCCTCTCACCCTCCAGGCTTTTCAAGCCCAGATAACCCAAAATCTTCTTATTCACCCTGTCCTTCCATCTCTTCCTCCATATATAACATATATAAATGTATGTCATCTTGTACCCTTACCATACATACGACCTATATCAGTACACCCTAATCGGCCTTAAATCACAATGCACTTATTACCACCTTCATTCTTGTTCATTCTACATTCACGACCCAAGACTCACAACCATACCACACACTCGGGACAACCCTGCACGCCCTCGGACACATATCTTTGCCCTGACACACACACACACACACACACACACGCACACACACACGGAGGCCTCTTGCCACACGCTCCTCTTTGCACTCAGGACCTTCAGCCCTTCTTGCAACCTGTGACTCACTTCAGCACTCCCACCATGGTTCCAGCCACGGCCACGTCCGCTACCAGTTATCCACTGTACTCCACTTCCTCATGTTCTTCCTCATGGAAACAGCAACTATCCTGCCTGCCGTCGCTGTCCCTCATTTTCTTACTTCTGTCCTCATAAACTATCAGCTTCTTCCTCTCTCATACTCTGACATGAGGTTCTCTGTGGAGTCTCCCACCGCAGAGCAGCATCATCTGCAAACAGCAACTGACTCATCTCTCAGGCAGCCATACATCCCCCCCTAGCTGTGCATCGCCCCCCCCCCCCTCTCGCTCTGAGAAACCCACACATACCTCCTTCCATCTCCCGTCCATGAACAAATTAAACAGCCATTGTGGCATCACACACACACACACCCTTGAAGCGGATCCAATCTCACCGGGATCCACTTACTCTCTTCCCTTCCTACTCGCACACGCGCCTTACTCTCCCAGTAAAAACTCCTTACTGCATTTAGCAGCTTCCCCAAACCATACATGGGCAGCATCTTCCTCACAGTATCTCTCACGTGCAACGAATCAAGTTTAATCAACGGATTCGTAACATTGTAATTCTAAAACCTAATCTTGTTCCGCTTGTCCTTATACAAGGTCACTGTGCATACATTCTGCCACTCCTCTCGCACCTCACCTTGGGTTATACAAACGTTCAACAGCTAGACTAACCAAGTCAACAGCGATATCATCTCCTTTGCTGGAGAAACTCACCTGTAATCCCATCCATCTCCCGCTGCTCAGACGCATTTTAATATTAGCGACACTTTCACGAGTTGCTCACAAATGCGATCATAATTTGCATAGGAATCGCTCACGCCACATGCCAACTCGTCCCACGTCCGCCTCCCCTTCCAATAAACACACTCAGCAGTCCTTTAAAACACTCACTCCATATTTTCCTTACATCTCGGCCTGCTACCACACTCCTCCTCCCTCGTCTCTCCTCCTCAGCGATGCCCTAGTTTGTTCTCTTGTCCTTACGCGATTCACTTCCTTCCCAAACATGTTCCTATTCCCTTTGAACTTCCCTAATGCTCCTCACACCTACACTCTCATTTGCCCACTGTATCTAGGTCCCGTACTTTTTATCTCCTGACCTTCTGTTATTTTCTCTTATACTTTTCCCAACCCTTTGCATTCCTTCCACACACCTCCGTTCATTCTCTCACTTATCACTCGAATTCCTCATTCAGCCATTCACTACCCTGTCCTATACCTTCTACATCCCTGATTCCGCATACTACACACATCGGCCACATATATGACCACTGCCTCTCTCTGCCTCTAACCCTATGCCATTCGTAACTCGGCCTCCCTTCGCAACTCGGCTCAGAGGCCTCTTTTCCCCTAACTCGCTCACCTTCACCGCCTCCTTCACACCTATGGCATTTCCTCTCTTCCTAGCCGCACCACAAACATTTCACACTGGCGTCCACTACGGAACGAATACATGGTCCACTTTAATGTCGCTCTCATCACCTTCACATCCAACAATCTCTCCCTTTTCAACACGTGTTGGTTACCATTATTCACACTGCTTGCTCACCTGTAATTCTGATATTGTAAGCAGGTTCGCATCAACCCCACGAGCGCAGGGGGTATGACCCTTGAATACGACGGTACGACACTTGAGCACGACGGTAGAGACACTTGAATACGACGGTACGGCCCTTGAATACGACGGTACGAACCTTGAGCACGACGGTACGACCTTTGGCTGTGACGTCCTGGGAGGCCATGATACTTTAGGGTCGTACCTTTATGCCCAAGTCGTACTTGCGTGCTGCAGGGTCGTAACATCACACTCAAGCGTCGTAAACTGTTTTCGTAATCATTACTATATACGGTATGAACAGACGGTCCTGTAGACATGGTGTCCCCCGTCTCTTGAAGCTGTCTTTACCTCTGTCGAAATTTAGGCACTGGTCAGACATGGAGCGTAGGGTTCGACTTAAGTAAATTTAGATTGAGGAATAAAGTCGTTTGATATATATATAAGTCGCCGTCGTGTGCTATGTATATGATGGAGAAGAGGTGATTTATGTGGACTGAATATCTAAGCTAACCCCTCCGTGTATGTGAGGTATGTGAGGAGATACACTAGGTCTTAAGGAATCTTGCTCACACTATATCACGAAGGAATGAGCCTGTTTCACTCACATGGCTGCGTTGCTTCACCACAGTTGAGTTTCAAAAGATAGCTCGAAATGTCTCGTCACATCAACAGACATGGACGAGATTCAAACACAATTCAACACTGAGTACACTGTACACCTCTAAGGGGGTGAAATGTAGTCGTGGGCGACCTACTTACGGTGGGATGCTGAAGCGCTCATCAGTACGCATCAGCAAGTCATACATAGGACATCCAAGACTGGCTGAGGGGTCGAACTTAGGGGCTGGAAGTGAATGGCGGTGTCGGACGCCCACACGAACATACGAACACAATAGAGAACGGTAGAAAAGCCAGCTCCTCTCCGCTACTTCGAAAGGCGAGGTAACGAAACACAGCAACATACATACAGCATTTATACGTCATACACACTAGATAGATAGACAGATAGATAGATAGATAGATATCACAAATAATCAAACCTTCTACCACAGATATATGATGACGAAATCCGTCCAATATAGAACTCGAACCTGTAATCATCAGGTCAACACAGCGAAAAATGTACAATCCCGTCCCAACTCCTCCTCCCTCTCACTCCATTATTCCACAGCCACTGGGGTCCTCGCGCTCATAAATATGCCAGATTAGCATTCAATTATACACAGTCAAGTGCTACCCCAAGCACAGCGTTTACGGACGTCAATAACTTCCCCCTCACATCCCAGCGAGCAATTTAGATAGCAACCCGAAAATAAAAAGGAGAAAGACTGGAGGAATGAGATGTAGAAATCGTACATATGCCTAGCCACGGTATTCTGGGTTTTATTAATGGGTGTAGTAAGGCTTGAAATGACGAAGTGGGGAGACGCAAGGGGGGCGAATTCAAGGAGGAGTGGCAGGTCGAGATCTGAGATATAGGGCGAATTCAGACGTACAGCAGATTTTAAGGTCAAGGGGCGAATTCAGATATGCAGCAGATATTAAGGTCAGGGGGGCGACTTCAGTACGCAGCAGATTTTAAGGTCAGGGGGGCGACTTCAGATATGCAGCAGATATTAAGGTCAGGGGGGCGACTTCAGTACGCAGCAGATTTTAAGGTCAGGGGGCGAATTTAGTGAGTGAATTCATGGCCTGAAGGCGAGATCAGTGATGGATCGAGACCACTCAAGATGCGATCTGATTGGGTGATGTGGGGTCACGTGAACAGAGAAGAGTCTACATCTACGTCTACTTCATCCTTCTCCTACACATGTCTTAATCTACCAGCCAAACTCTACCAGTACGCTAACGTGTCGTTGTACACTTTATAAAGTTCCACACTTATAAAGTTCTACCACTGGGGAAATCTACTGCCAACCACTGGAATACAAATGACACCTCGATCATAGTTCGGCAACAGCTGCTACATGTTAAATAACACAAGGCAATAAAAATCGTGTGTGTGTGTGTGTGTGTGTGTGTGTGTGTGTGTGTGTGTGTGTGTGTGTACAAATACCATCCCCATGACGTCCTGCAGGAGCTACAGCTGGTCCCTAACTTCCTTACTACATCAACAAGGGAGGTACATGTACCCCTGGCGAAGCAGGTGGCGGGTTCGCACCCCGTACCAAGCCACGCCCACCTCCTCACAAACCAGTGGATCATGCCATCCCGACTCTCCCCTTCTCCTCATCTGGACCTCGCCACACACCCCAGCGATCATGTTCTCTGGCGACGTTCGCATTTTAAGCACAAAGTAACAGTTATACTGCAAGGAAAACCCGGCGCATCTCATGGTCAGGGGACAAGACAATGGGCGCTCAAGTCGAGCATATAGATCTTAAGACTCGAACACACACACACCAGCTCTGCAAGACTGCAGGACACGGCTTCTCACTTCTTATCATAGGGTAGACACGACGACCTTCCTGACGAAAAGTGTGTAAGCTGGGTGCTCCAGCCTCCATATGAAGACAACAGACCTCATGAGAGTCATGAACTTTATAGTCCACACAGCTTTACCTTGCGACACAAGGCTACGCTGTCCCCAACACCTACTGCATAAGGAGAAACAGCTCCAGCGGGAATATATCATTAACTGCAATCCCTCTTCTTTTTCTAATGTCTTCGACTAATTAACAAGCTATTTATCATGTCCTTTTTTTTTGCGATCATGGTGTTTGGTGATCGGGTTGATCAACGAATATTTTCCTTATCAATCAATGATCTATTTCTGCCAAAATAGGACTTGGCCTTCAGTGAAAACCTTCACACCAGGAACATTGAAGAGATGCCATGATTGCACCAGTACCCACCTGACGCGGGACCTGAAGCATGGAGTGGAATACATCGAATACAGTTACAGAGACACAGTGACGTTCGCTCTGTACACTCCAACGCTTGATCTAAAACCCAGATCTCTACGTTCACAGGAGAATATTCAGGGGAATACACTGATGGTCCAGCGCCCTGCTTGACGAACAGAAGGAGAAGGCCGAGTTCGAAGCGCTAAATGTCAGGCTGGTGTCTGTGGCGGACGAAAATGTCATCAAGCGAATATCGGTTTCCTTATACCGGAGGAGTCCAGCAGCCAGGCCTTCACTCTCATACAGTTCCTGCTTACTTCTCCTCCCTCACCACGACGGAAACCCACTGTACACGACGGTCCGACCCTTTGCATGCGACGGTCCGATCCTTTGCATGCGACGGTACGATCCTTTGCAGAGGACGGTGTGATCCTTGAGCACGACGGTGTGACGCCTTAGTAGAATGGCCTGGCCTTTGTTCTGGCATTTCGGAGTATTGCCCAAAGGTCGTAATGTTAGTGTCCAGAGTCGTACCGTCGTGTCCGAGGGTCGTACCGTCGTGCTCAAGGGTCGTACCGTCGTGCTCAAGCCCTTGAGGTCATCTGTGTCGTCAGCGTCCTCTCTGGAAGGACCTTCCGGACCCTGAGACCCAAGTGGCCTTACCCGGTGGTCGAGATCTTCTAGGACCGGGACCCCTTGGAAGCTGATCCCTCCCTCCCTCCCTGGGCGCCCGCACCACACACACGGAAGGAGGAGGAGGAGGAGGAGGAGGAGGTGGTAGTGTTGTGAAGGTAAACTGGAGCATAAACGTCTTCGTCATGATCTACGAAAATGGTGTCTCGTAATAAAGAAGAGAAAAATGGTTTACATTCCTCGTCCTGAGTTGTAAAAGGCCCGGAGGCAAACTCCATGAACGTGTCCTGACCCTTATAATAAATGGTTCATCCTTAGAATTTGACTGGATACAAGATAAATGGCCTGTACTCCCAGCGTAGTTAAAAGGCTTCACAGTGATGGGAGATCTGAAGGAGAAATTCGAGCAACAATGTTATCATCATCTGAGAAAAATGGCTTCGCGTTCACCTTCTGATATAAAACAAAATGTTTACGTCCTGCGTGTAATGGCTGGGCGGTGGAGGAGGAGGAGGAGGGGGGGGAGGGTAAATGGTGGTGGAGCGCACGAAGGCCGCACACCACACCACACCACATCACACCACCACACCACCACACTCCACACCACACCGCACACCACACATCCTACACCACATCACACACCACACACCCTACACCACACAACACACCCCATACCACACACCCTACCACACACACCCCACACCCCACCACACATACACCGCACCCCATACCACACACCCCACCATACACACCCTACACCACACCACACCACACACCCCTCACGCCACCACACACACACACACACACTCCACACCACACGGGAACAAAAGCACAACCCTGGCCAGCATTCCCTGGCTCACGCGCCCCTCCTGGCCCTGATGGTCGCCTTTCAAGGCAGTTGGGCCGTGTTTTCGTCTCTCTTCGTGACGTGTTGAGTGGCACCTTCGTGACGCGCGCGCCGCCTCCCCGTCAGGGGATCGTCTTGGACGGACGACCGCTCCTGGGGCTACGTCAGGTGTGGCAGGTCCTCTGCCTCCCCCAGCGACGTCCTTTAAGACCTCCCTCCTGCCCCACTTACTTCCTCCCTCCCGTGTGTACGTATATCCTGGAGTCCTGTGGTATAAGGACTTTGACAGTATCAGCTCACTACCTCCATACTAAGACCTTATCATTATCATTATTATCATTATCATCATTATCATTATTATTATTATTATTACTAGTATTATCATTACTGCTTAAACCTCGTCTTGTGCAACTGCTTTCAGCAAAAAATTGCATTCATGCCTTCTCTCATGACCTAAATTTTTAACCATGACAAAAAAACACACACACACCCCCCCCCCCCCCCCCCCTTTTCCCTTTTTTAAAAAACCCTTTGCCCCCCGGGGGGGGGGGGGCAAGGGGGAAAGGGGGGGGGTTTGGGGGGGCCCCCCTTTTCCCCCCCCCCCTTCCCCCCCCCCCCCGGGGCCCCCCCCCCGGGGAAAAAAAATTTTTTCTTTAAAAAAAAAAAAAAACTGGTTTAAGGGTTTTTTTTTTTTTCCCCTTTTTTCCCAAATTTTTTCTTTAAAAAAAAATTTTTTTTTATTTTTTTTAATTTTTGGGTTTTTTTTTTTTTTTTAAAATTTTTTGGTTTTGGGGCTAAAAATTTGGGGTTTTTTTGGGGGGGGGGGAAAATTTTCCCCCAAAAAAAAAAAGGGGGGGGGGGGTTTTTTTAAGGGGGGGGGTTTTTTTTTCCCTTTTGGGGGGGGGAAAAAAAGGGGAAACCCCTTTTCCCCCCCCTTTTTTTTTTTCCCCCCCCCCTTTTTTCCCCCCTTTTCCCCCCCCCCCCCCTTTTTCCCCCCCCCTTTTTCCCCCCTTCCCCCCCCCCCCCCCCCCCTTTTTTTTTTTTTTTCCCCCCTTCCCCCCTTTTTTTTCCCCCCCTTCCCCCCTTCCCCCCCCCCCCCCCCCCCCCCCCCCCCCCCCCCCCCCCCCCCCCCCCCCCCCCCCCCCCTTTTTTTTTCCCCCCCTTTTTTCCCCCCCCCCCCCCCCCCTTTTTTTCCCCCCCCCCCGGGGCCCCCCCCCAAAAAAGGGGGAAGGGGGGGAAAAAAGGGGGAAAGGGAAAGGGGGGGGAAAAATTTTTTGGTTTCCCCCCCCAAAAACCCCCCCCCAAAAAAAAAAAACCCAAAAAAAACCCCCCCCCAAAAAAAAAAAAAAATTTTTTTTCCCTTTAAATTTCCCCCCCCCCCGGGGGGGGGGGGGGGGGGGGGGGGGGCCGGGAGGGAGGGGGGGGTGGCCCGGGCGGGGGGGGGGGGCTTACCCCCCCTCCCGGCCCCCCAACCCCCCCCCAAATTTTCCCCCCAAAAAAATTTTTTCCCCCCCCCCCCCCCCCTTTTTTTTTTTTTTTCCCAAAAAAAAATTTTGGGGGTTTTAAAAAAAAATTTTTTAAAATTTTTTTTTTCCGGTTTTTTCTTTAAAAAAATTTTTTTTTTTTTCCCCCAAATTTTTCCCCCTTTTTTCCCCCCCTTTTTTTTAAAATTTATAAATTTTTTTTATAAATTTTAAATTTTTTTTTTTCCCCCCCCTTTTTTTTTTTTTTCCCCCCGGGTTTTGGTTTTTTTTTTTTTTCCTTTTTTTTTCCGGTTTTTTTTTAAACCTTTTTTTCTTTTTTTAGGGTTTTAAGGTTTTTTTAAAAAAATTTTTTTTGGTTTTTTTTTAAAAATTTTTTTTTTTTTCCCCCCTTTTTTTTTTATATATATATTATATATGTATATATATATATATATATATATATATATATATATATATTATATATATATATATATATATATATATATATATATATATATATATATATCACTGGCTCTACATCATTTTATAATACTGGCTCTTTGTCTCTCTCTCTCTACCACTGGCTCTGTGTCCCTATGCATCACCAGCTCTATGTCTCTATGCATCAGTGGCTCTGTGTCATCTTATACCACTGGCTTTAGGAAACCGAACTAGCAATCAAACCCAGAGATAATCACCTCTGTTTTTAAATCCCTTGAGCACAGCGGTACGACCTTTTAACACGACCCTTAGGTATGAATGGCCTGACCTTTGACCTGACCCATGACGAAAGCTGACCAGGTCTTCAGTGGTCAGAGATACGAACCATAGGCATTTGGTCCACTACCTTGCTGTCGCTATGTTGAGCGCTCTGTTGAAGCTAGTGGGTCCTGTGTTGGGTATTCCATATCAGCCGTTGCTATGTTACGTAACAAACTGCTCGTTGCCTTGTTTGGTGTGTATAAACTGGCCATTGTTGTCGTGTGTGTTCTAATTGGGTCATTAGTGTGTGGTAAGTATTTCATGAATGACGTAATTTTCTTATTGTCTAATTACTCATTTAATGCGTAACACGCTCGAACATACACGCGTACACATGCATGTACGCAAGCGTGTATGTTTTCGTATGTATGTGTAGATGTGTTCACACGTGTATATGCATATATGTGTGCATGCGTGTATCTCTACATGTGTGCAGATGTGCTCATGTCTACTACTTACATAAGAGTACATGTGGGTATGTGTACGTATGTGTATGTATTCCTACATATACAAATTCGTCCTGGTATAAGATTGTATGTATGTATGTATATATGTGTGTATATATGTATGTATATATGTGATCCGTTACGGTACGGGTGTGGGGGGGGGGGGTAGGCTAGACCAGGGCTGGGGCAAGGGGAGGAGAAGGGGGGGGAGGGAGGCAGGATGGGGGAGGAGGGAGGTATGAGGCGTGTGGGAGGGTCTTGTAGCCGGTCCGCCCACATGGGGCACAAGGCCGCCCACCACCCGGTCCGGCTAGCGGTCTCACCAGCACGACGACGCCCTCCACCCAGATGTCTCCACCACCACCACCCTCCACCACCATCACCATCACCACCACTAGCAGCAGCCTCCACCATCACCACCGGCTACGTAGACCTGGCCAACACCAGCTGGTCATATCAGCTGATCTACATCAACAACAACAGCTGATTGGCTCCAGCTGATAAGTCTCACCCTCAGGTATCAGCTGATCTACATCAACAGCAACAGCTGATCCACCGCAGACGAAGACAACTGCTCATGAACACCCACAGATTTGGGGGCCACAAAGACATGTCATGTTCAGCAGACAACCCCTCTTCTGCAACCATGTTTACACTGTTTGTACAAACACTTTTGTCTTCATGTATACAGACGAACTATTATTCCCCTGGAGTTAAGTAAATGGTTTGACAAAGCATTGTGGTATGGGAAAGGTGGTGCGAAACAGATGACGAACGAGTTTATCCCTTCAGTAAGACGGTGGGCCTCGAAACGTGACCCTTGAGTACGATGGTGCGGGATTCGAACGTGCCCCTTGAGCACGACGGTACGACTCCACTTCTCTATCACTCCCCCCTTAAGGCGTGATGGACGACACAACCCTTGAATCTAAGGGCTTGACCTATGACCTGACCCTTTTAATGGTCCAATCCACCGACATCCAATAGCCAAGGTTCTCCAATGCGACGGTGGCCAAAACCACCACCTCCAGGGCACCCGAGCTATGATTCACGCCCACCATGTTGGTACTCCCTGACCCAGTAATGATGGGGAGAAGAGAGAGAGAGAGAGAGAGAGAGAGAGAGAGAGAGAGAGAGAGAGAGAGAGAGAGAGAGAGAGAGAGAGAGGCGTATGGTACATACCACGGTCGGGTCCTTTCTTCTTCTTCTTCTTCTTCTCCTCCTCCTCCTCAGCACACCGCTGATATAGCTTTGACCATCTTCCATTTCACCGTTGAGCTCGTAAGGGTCACGTCAAAAGCCCACAGTCCGATATGACCCCAAGGGGGGTCACATCTTCGTCCTTTATGTGGGGGGAGGTCATCCTCAAGTGGGGGGGGGTCATCCTCAAGTACGACGAGGTAGAGTCGTACTCAGGCATCGTCGCCAGGGGGGGAGTATGAAACTCCTTTGACAAAGGGCCAGTTTGCTGGGCCAGGGCGCACCCTGGTAACCCCACACCAACAGTAAGAGACCCTCCCTCCCTCCCTACAAACCTCCCCCCTCCGCGCCCCCCACAAACTAGATCTTACCTCACCTAAATAAGTCCACAGACCACCAACAGGACAACCTTGAAATTTCGTCCAAGCAAACCACCGTCCCATCGGGCTGATCCAACTGCCGCAGGCAGCTAAAGCTTACAGCTAAACCTTGCTACCAGGCCTGCTCACCTCCCTCCGACAGGGGTAGAGCCAATGAGCATCGAGGATGGTACAGAACCCATCGCCCTGGAGGACCCACTGCTCTAAACGTGGAGTTCTATCGTCTACCTCACGTTTATGTCATCTATACTGTCTCTGACGACACGTCTCCGTCGTCTATACTCAAGTGTGTGTGTGTGTGTGTGTGACATCAGGCCCTCCCCGTCTTCCCTCTTCGTCTGTCACGCCCGGACCAACTTTCTAACCACTGTCTGGCGTGTGAGGCCTGGTCTGTGTGTCTGTGTGTCTGTCTGTGTCTCTCTCTCGCCCTGCCACAGCGCTGGAAGGGAGAGGGAGGGAAGGCCTGACAAGGAGGTCCCTGGGGAGGGGCGGAAGCCCTTTGACCCAACACCAGAGACGGAAGGAAGACGGTGCCCCCGCGTCAACCCATTGTTTACACCGGTGCTACAACAGTCACTATCACCAGGGCAGTGTTCACCATCATCACTATCACCAGGGCAGTGTTCACCATCATCACTATCACCAGGGCAGTGTTCACCATCATCACTATCACCACAAAGTCCCACACATCATCACTATCACCACAAGGTCCTGCACATCATCACTATCACCACAAGGTCCTGCACATCATCACTATCACCACAAGGTCCTGCACATCATCACTATCACCACAAGGTCCTGCACATCATCACTATCACCACAAAGTCCCACACACCATCACTATCACCACAAGGTCTATCGCCACCACGGCTATTAGCACCATAACAGGTAATCACCAACACCCCAAGCATTCCTTCCTCCCTCTAATCACGGCGCCAATCACCCCAAAACAATGACCTCATCATCCAATCACCAGCTGGCTGGCCAATCAGAGGCTGCTGGTCATAAACAGTTACCTGGGGTCGTCCACCAACCATCTGTCGTTATCCCTTTACGTTACCGCTTCTTGTTTACTTCCTTCTCTTCTTTATCTATCGATTTTCTGGTTGCCCATTTACCTTTTGTTTCTGTCCCTGTTTACTTTCACTCTGCTTCCCCCAGGATCGGTGGCGTGTGTGTGTGTGTGTGTGTGTGTGTGTCCTTAGGAATTCGCATTTCTCCTTTTACCCCCTTTCAGCACGACGGTACGACCCTTGAAGACTATGGTACGACCCTTGACGACTATGGTACGACCCTTGAACACGACGGCACGAGCCTTGGTCATGATGGCCTGGTCTGAATTGTGAAGGTTTGGGTTAAATAAAGGCCAGGTCATCATGACCTAGGGCCGTCGTACCGTCGTGCTCAGAGGGTCGTACCGTCGTGATCAAGGGTAGGCGAGCGGCAGCCAGGCCGAGAGAGAGAGAGAGAGAGAGAGAGAGTGTGTGTGTGTGTGTGTGTGTGTACCCCTATACAGGCGCAGCCAGGCGTGAGAGTGGGACCAGGGTGGGTGGGTGGGTAGGTGGGTGGGTGGGTGGGTTGGGGAGGGTGTAGTAAAGGGAGGGGTGTTACTCCTCTTTCCCCCCACACCCCACACCCACCTACACCCACCCTCAGTTCATGTGGGTAGTCATACACCTCGACACATACGTGGTCCAGTCCTCGTTGCTGAAGGTCTGCGCACGGTCCACCAGCCAAGCCAACTGTTGAACGACCCCTTCCGCACATGCCAGTCCCCTTCCAGACCATCCCTCTCGCTAGACGGGAATGGGGAATGCCATCACCGACGAACCCCCCAGTCCTCCCCCAGAGACCATCACTTGGCACAATATGTATCCCTCTTCTGCGCCACCGTCAGCAGCAGGGGTAGGAGTCCGCCTTTAAACTCGCCGCTCTTACATACTTCCTCTCTACTGCAGGAGTTCCTTCTGGTCTTGGCTGAGGCTCCTGCAGCGCCCGGGGAGCCACCCACGTCCACCGGTTGGGAGAGCAGGTGACAGGGTGTAGTGGAAACACCCTCCGTGTGTGTGTGTGTGTGTGTGTGTGTGTGTGTGTGTGTGTGTGTGTGTAGCAGGAATACCCAAATCAAATCCCAAAAAGCTGTCGGCCTATCAATCCCTCATCCCCCTTCCTCCTTAGGCCTCTCCCTCCCTCCCTCCCTCCCTCCCTCCCTCCTCCTCCTCCCTCCTCCTCCCTCCTCCTCCTCCTCCTTCCGTTTCCACCTGGCACGATCGCTCAGTTGCGGTCGTCTCATACTGTTGGCACTCTCCTGTTGCTCCTCCTCCTGTTGCCCACGGTTACCCTGCGGCTTCCACCGTTGTTGACGTTCATTACTGTTGCTGCTTCTGTTTCTTCTGTTGTTCTCTGCTGCACAGCCAGTACTGTTGCTGTTTCCCTACGGCTATTGCTCTGCCTGCTGCCTGCTGGTCCTGCCTTCTGTTGCTGCTTCCGCTACCCCTGCTACCACAGCGTCCGCTACCCCTGCTACCACAGCGTCTGCTACCCCTGCTACCACAGCGTCTGCTACCCCTGCTACCACAGCGTCTGCTACCCCTGCTACCACAGCGTCCGCTACCCCTGCTACCACAGCGTCTGCTACCCCTGCTACCACAGCGTCTGCTGCCCCTGCTACCACAGCGTCTGCTACCCCTGCTACCACAGCATCTGCTGCTACTGCTACCACAGCGTCTGCTGCCCCTGCTACCACAGCGTCTGCTGCCCCTGCTACCACAGCGTCTGCTACCCCTGCTACCACAGCGTCTGCTGCTACTGCTACCACAGCGTCTGCTGCCCCTGCTACCACAGCGTCTGCTGCCCCTGCTACCACAGCGTCTGCTGCCCCTGCTACCACAGCGTCTGCTGCCCCTGCTACCACAGCGTCTGCTACCCCTGCTACCACAGCGTCTGCTGCTACTGCTGTGTTTACAACCTTCCCGCTGTGGACATCACAGCATAAGTTACTATGGTTCACCACCCCGGGTTCCCCCCCCCCGTGCTGAACTCTCTCTCTCTCTCTCTCTCTCTCTCTCTCTCTCTCTCTCTCTCTCTCTCTCTCTATCTATCTCTCTATCTCCTCTCATCTTTGACCTGGTTCATTCACAGTGCCTTCCTGCGTTATCTTTCACAATTTTTCTCAAAATCTTACAAATATTACTCTCGCTCCATTTACATTTATAGCTATGTCCTCTCCTCACTCACTCTCCCTAGCTCCCTCCTCCGTCCATCTCCCTCTCCTCCTCCTCCTCCGTCCATCTCCCTCTCCTCTCCCTCCTCCGTCCATCTCCCTCTCCTCCTCCTCCTCCGTCCATCTCCCTCTCCTCTCCCTCCTCCGTCCATCTCCCTCTCCTCTTCCTCCTCCGTCCATCTCCCTCTCCTCTCCCTCCTCCGTCCATCTCCCTCCTCCTCTCCCTCCTCCGTCCATCTCCCTCTCCTCTTCCTCCTCCTCCTCCGTCCATCTCCCTCTCCTCCTCCTCCTCCGTCCATCTCCCTCTCCTCTCCCTCCTCCGTCCATCTCCCTCTCCTCCTCCTCCTCCGTCCATCTCCCTCTCCTCTCCCTCCTCCGTCCATCTCCCTCTCCTCCTCCTCCTCCGTCCATCTCCCTCTCCTCCTCCTCCGTCCATCTCCCTCCTCCTCTCCCTCCTCCGTCCATCTCCCTCTCCTCTTCCTCCTCCGTCCATCTCCCTCTCCTCCTCCTCCTCCTCCTCCGTCCATCTCCCTCCTCCTCTCCCTCCTCCGTCCATCTCCCTCTCCTCTTCCTCCTCCGTCCATCTCCCTCTCCTCCTCCTCCTCCTCCTCCGTCCATCTCCCTCTCCTCTTCCTCCTCCGTCCATCTCCCTCTCCTCCTCCTCCCTCACGTCCATCTCCCTCTCCTCTCCCTCCTCCGGTAATCTCCCTCTCCTCCTCCTCCCTCACGTCCATCTCCCTCTCCTCCTCCTCCCTCACATCCTGCTTCCTGCTCCTCCTTCGTTCGTCCTGCTGCCTCCTCCTCCTGCTCCTCCTCCGCCTGGAGTGGGATCAACACCCTCACGGTCGGTCAGGCAGTCATGCATCCCCTGTGTGTGTGTGTGTGTGTGTGTGTGTGTGTGTGTGTGTGTGTGTGTGTGTCTGTGTGTGTGTGTGTGTGTGGCAGGAGATCAGAGGAATAGAGAGATGCGTGTAGGATGGAAAGGTCTGAAAGAGAGAGGGGTGAGGTTGGATTGTGGAGCCCATCCCCCTCTTCAAACCCATTCCATCCCACCCATTCAACTCCCCTTTTCTTTCCTGTACTGGTGGGGGGGGGGGTCATCCCAGCTCACGCCGGGGGTCGTCTTCTGTCTCCCCGTCTGTGTCATACTTCTGTTTAGTCCTGTATCTCTGTCTTTCTCTCCGTCTCACACCCCTGTCTGTCTCTCTGTCTGTGTCACACCCTAATCTGTCTCTCTGTCTGTCTCACACCCCAGTCTGTCTCTCTGTCTGTGTCACACTCTAGTCTGTCTCTCTGTCTGTGTCACCTCTCTCTCTCTCTCTCTCTCTCTCTCTCTCTCTCTCTCTCTCTCTCTCTCTCTTTCTCTCTCTCTCTCTGTGTCACACCCGTCTCTCTCTCCGTCTGTGTCACACCCCTGTCTGTCTCTCTCCGTCTCACCTGCCTTCAACTCTCGCCCCAACACAAGACATCAAGCAACATCAACCCGCCCCCCCTCCTCCATAACCCCCTTGTTAATAAGCCAGACGCTTTCTTTCCGTCTACCATCGTCTTTTCCCCCCCTTCAATTACCACGTGATTACCCTTCAATTACCACGTGATTACCCTTCGATTACCTCGTGATTACCCTTCCTACTGCCTTCCCACCTGCCCCGCGAGCTTTCCCTCAACCTGTTCAGAACGTCTCGTGGAAATGTACACCGCGCCTTCTGTGCCACGCTTACCTCCTGAATGTTAAGTATTATATATATATATATATATATATATATATATATATATATATATATATATATATATATATATATATATATATATATATATAATCTAACTTTGCGACAGCATACATTAACATTTCATGTCGCTCTATGATGGGTTCAATTATGTTAATCATGTTCAAATTTTCTATTATCTAAAAAAAAATTTTCTCTTATATTTACCGTAATTTAACCTCAGGGCAACATACATAGAGTCGTCATGTTAATCTTGGTTAACCCGTGTTAATTCAGCTAACTATACAACTGATGTAGTATAAGTCAGGCTCATGCTAAGGGGAAAAAGGAAAAATAATTCAGCTTTCTAATGCTAACCAATATGCATGAGGGCCGGCCCAGAGCCATGCAGAACTCGCCACAAATTAACATTTAACCTGAGGTTAACCTGTGGGTGGGGGAGGACGCTCAATTACACCAAGAGTGTTAATGTTACTTTAGAAAGTACAATTACTGTTCTCTGTCTCTCCTGCCGTGGAACTGGTGGTGCATAATGTGATGACTACATACTCGTTATTGTACTCTCTCTCTCTCTCTCTCTCTCTCTCTCTCTCTCTCTCTCTCTCTCTCTCTCTCTCTCTCTCTCTCTCTCTCTCTCACTCTCTCTCACTCTCTCTCTCTCTCTCTCTCTCTCTCTCTCTCTCTCCTGAATTAAAAAGGGCGCAAAAGGTGAAAAAGAATGATGAGGGCATAGAAGTAGAAGATGAATAATAATGATAATAATGATAATAATAATGATAATAATAATAATAATAATAATAATAATAATAATAATAATAATGACGATGATAATAATAACAATAATGTTAATAATGATGATGATAACTTGATGATTATGAAGATCTTTGTCTTTCGATGTCTATATCCACTTATTTATACATCTATCCACCTATCTACACAACTACCCACCTATCCATACATTTTACCCACCTATCTATACATCTATCCATCTATCTATACATCTATCCACCTATCTACACAACTACCCACCTATCTATACATCTACCCACCTATCTATACATCTATCCACCTATCTACACAACTACCCACTTATCTATACATCTACCCACCTATCTATACATCTACCCACCTATCTATACATCTACCCACCTATCTATACATCTACCCACCTATCTATACATCTACCCACCTATCTATACATCTACCCACCTATCTATACATCTACCCATCTATCTATCTCTCTATCCAAGGTATATTTTCCAAGAAATTCTCGCCAGGTTATAACACACTTTCATTTTACGAGGAATGTCCCTCCCTCCCTCCCTCCCTCCCTCCCTCCCAGCGCAGGTGCACACCCTCAACCTCTCCCTCCCTCCCTCCCTCCCTGCCTCCCTTCCTCCCTCCCTGCCTCCCTTCCTCCCTCCCTGCCTCCCTTCCTGCCTCCCTCCCTCCCTGCCTCCCTTCCTGCCTCCCTCCCTCCCTTCCTCCCTCCCTCCCTACCTCCCTCCACGTCCTTGAGCAGCGCCCGCCTTTCCCGTTCTCCTCTCCCTCGCCGCCACCGCTCTCCCGGGTGAGAGGTGAGAGCCCCGGCAGGTGCACCGCCCGCCCGACACCTGTGTGTGGCCGGGTGGGCGACAACACACACACACAACATACATACACGCACACACACACACACACACACACACACACACACACACAACATACATACACGCACACACATACACATCACAACCAGACAGGGAACAATACCCTCCCAGCAGGGAGCGACAGGGAGCAGCAGGGAGCAGCAGGGAGCGGCAGGGAGCAGCAGGGAGCGGCAGGGAGCGACAGGGAGCAGCAGGGAGCGACAGGGAGCAGCAGGGAGCAGCAGGGAGCGACAGGGAGCGGTAGGGAGCAGCAGGGGGAGGAGGATCAATATATAACCCACGGTGATGTGGGCCAGGTGCGAGGCTGGCTCCAGTCCACGCTGTGTCTGTGGCTCAGCAGCCAAAACAGAGGAGCAGCCAGCGTTGACACCGTGTCTTGTTCAGTGTGAACACGTGGTCACAGGGCTTGCTCATGTGGTAATGGCAACCAGCGTTGACACCGTGTCTTGTTCAGTGTGAACATGTGGTCACAGGGTTTGCTTACGTGGTAATGGTTACCAGTGTTGACACCGTGTCTTGTTCAGTGTGAACACGTGGTCACAGGGCTTGCTCATGTGGTAATGGCTACCAGTGTTGACACCGTGTCTTGTTCAGTGTGAACACGTAGTCACAAGGCTTGCTCATGTGGTAATGACTACCAGCGTTGACACCGTGTCTTGTTCAGTGTGAACACGTGGTCACAGGGCTTGCTCATGTGGTAATGGTTACCAGTGTTGACACCGTGTCTTGTTCAGTGTGAACACGTGGTCACAGGGCTCGCTCATGTGGTAATGGCTACCAGTGTTGACACCGTGTCTTGTTCAGTGTGAACACGTGGTCACAAGGCTTGCTCATGTGGTAATGGCTACCAGTGTTGACACCGTGTCTTGTTCAATATGAACACGGGGTCACAAGGCTTGCTCATGTGGTAATGACTACCAGCGTTGACACCGTGTCTTGTTCAATATGAACACGTGGTCACAGGGCATGTTGTTAAATATGTAGTATGAGACTAATCACGCAGCTTGTTTCCTTTTTAAGAGTTTCACTATGAAACAAGTGGTCATATTGCTTGTTGTTCACCATGAACTGCGTAACAAGCACTTACGCTGTCTTGTTCAATATGAACGTTACAAGTACTTATACGAGCTGTTGTTCAGTATGAACAACACCACTTAGCTCTTCATCCTTGACGAGAAAAACTCAAATTGAATCACTTTGGGAAACCAATTTAGTAAACACAGAGTTCTAGTTTTTCCAGTCCACTAAAAAAAACGCTACGAAAACTAAAATTGTTTTAATATCTTTAATAAATTATTAAATATTCACTGATTCATGACAGAAAACGGTGCCTCGAGAGTCACTGAGCGAGTGTGATATGATAGACAGCCATGGAGTTACTTTTTACATATGTCTATCTATCTATCTACCTACCTATCAATCTATCTATCTAATTATCTACCATCGTTACTCCATTACCAATCCACTAGGGTCGGATCAGGTAAGGCACGTATATCTAACATTCAAACATCATCCACAAACATACTCTACCCATTCTTCCAAATAACTTCGAAAAAAAAAGAAAAAGTGGAAAGTGGATTTCCACACTTATGACAACACTCCTGACCTGATTCACTTAACACATCACACACGTCCTCCATCCACCACCCAGGCCATCCAACGACACTTGGGTGTGTATCCATCAACACCGATTTTTACCTCTACCATCCCCTTCCCTCCTTCCTGACCTCCCCTTCCTTCCTGACCTCCCCCTCCTTCCTTCCTGACCTGGCCTGTGTGTGTGTATACACACACTTGAGGTGCCACAGTCACACACCATCAGCGGGGAACGAAGGCCTTCCTCACTGACACCTGTTCCTCACCTCACTGACACCTGTTCCTCACCTCACTGACACCTGTTCCTCACCTCACTGACACCTGTTCCTCACCTCACTGACACCTGTTCCTCACCTCACTGGCACCTGTTCCTCACCTCACTGACACCTGTTCCTCACCTCACTGACACCTGTTCCTCATCTCACTGACACCTGTTCCTCACCTCACTGGCACCTGTTCCTCACCTCACTGACACCTGTTCCTCACCTCACTGACACCTGTTCCTCACCTCACTAACACCTGTTCCTCACCTCACTGGCACCTGTTCCTCACCTCACTGGCACCTGTTCCTCACCTCACTGACACCTGTTCCTCACCTCACTGACACCTGTTCCTCACCTCACTGGCACCTGTTCCTCACCTCACTGACACCTGTTCCTCACCTCACTGGCACCTGTTCCTCACCTCACTGACACCTGTTCCTCACCTCACTGACACCTGTTCCTCACCTCACTGGCACCTGTTCCTCACCTCACTGACACCTGTTCCTCACCTCACTGGCACCTGTTCCTCACCTCACTGACACCTGTTCCTCACCTCACTGACACCTGTTCCTCACCTCACTGACACCTGTTCCTCACCTCACTGGCACCTGTTCCTCACCTCACTGGCACCTGTTCCTCACCTCACTGACACCTGTTCCTCACCTCACTGGCACCTGTTCCTCACCTCACTGGCACCTGTTCCTCACCTCACTGACACCTGTTCCTCACCTCACTGACACCTGTTCCTCACCTCACTGGCACCTGTTCCTCACCTCACTGACACCTGTTCCTCACCTCACTGACACCTGTTCCTCACCTCACTGACACCTGTTCCTCACATCACTGACACCTGCTCCTCACCTCACTGACACCTGTTCCTCACCTCACTGACACCTGTTCCTCACCTCACTGACACCTATTCCTCATCTCACTGACACCTGTTCCTCACCTCACTAACACCTGTTCCTCACCTCACTGACACCTGTTCCTCACCTCACTGACACCTGTTCCTCACATCACTGACACCTGTTCCTCACCTCACTGGCACCTGTTCCTCACCTCACTGACACCTGTTCCTCATCTCACTGACACCTGTTCCTCAAATCACTGACACCTGTTCCTCATCTCACTGACACCTATTCCTCACACATCCTTCATGTCTTCTTTCCCTCTCCTCAGTCGACCAACCTCCACTCCACACACCCAAGATTTCTCTCCTTCACACTGACTCTTACTTTCATCTTTCCCCCCCGCCACCACCACCATTACCATCATCTTTACTTTCCTCAACCACTTGTGCATTCAGACCCGTCCACAACTTAAGGGCTTCGCCCCGCGAGCTGATCTCACACTGTGATCTTTCGTATCCTTTTTTGAAACATGCTTGGAAGGGGGTCGACTTTGCTTTCAACATTCTCCTCCCACATCCATGCATCAAACCGGTCCAGCGTTCGACCCCCGCAACCGACCGACCCCCTTTTCCTCTGGCGTAGCCACCACCACGGCCGCGTCATCTGCATACAGAAGCAACACCAACACACACACACTCACTCGTTTCGCCGCGCCACAATCCCACCCTCACATCACCTGCACGACTCCTCCTCCTCCCTCAACCCCGCCACCACGCCATCTCATGTAATACCCCCCCGTGTGTGCAAGAACACTTAGAATAAACCACGATCAACCTAACCTCGAAACACTCCCACACTTACGCCGAACCACACACTCCCTGCCACCACTTACACCGAACCACGCACTCCCTGCCACCACTCACACCGAACCACACACTCCCTGCCACCACCTATGCCGAACCACGCACTCCCTGCCACCACTCACACCGAACCACGCACTCCCTGCCACCACTTACACCGAACCACACACTCCCTGCCACCACTTATACCGAGCCACGCACTCCCTGCCACCACTTACACACCCCACACGCGTAACTCTTCTTATTGTGGCCATCCCAAGTAAAAAAAAAGTGAAAAGACTTCCCTTACACAGAGCAATGATGGACGCGTCTCTCTCTCTCTCTCTCTCTCTCTCTCTCTCTCTCTCTCTCTCTCTCTCTCTCTTTCACCTGATCGTAACACCTTCTTCCCCATGAAGGCAAGAGACGATGCGACATCCACCCATTTCCCCACCAAGTCACGTCCCCAGGTCCTATCATCCTCCCCGATCATCATCCTACACACACACCCATCCCTCGTCCCTCACAGCCCAGGAAGGGTTGGCTGATCCTACACACACACCCATCCCTTGTCCCTCACAGCCCACGAAGGGTTGGCTGATCCTACACACACACCCATCCCTCGTCCCTCACAGCCCACGAAGGGTTGGCTGATCCTACACACACCCATCCCTTGTCCCTCACAGCCCACGAAGGGTTGGCTGATCCTACACACACCCATCCCTTGTCCCTCACAGCCCACGAAGGGTTGGCTGATCCTACACACACCCATCCCTCGTCCCTTACAGCCCACGAAGGGTTGGCTGATCCTACACACACACCCATCCCTCGTCCCTCACAGCCCACGAAGGGTTGGCTGATCCTACACACACACCCATCCCTCGTCCCTCACAGCCCACGAAGGGTTGGCTGATCCTACACACACACCCATCCCTCGTCCCTCACAGCCCACGAAGGGTTGGCTGATCCTACACACACGACCCATCACTGCCACCAGCCACCACACACCTGACTGTCTGTCTGTCTCACCTACATTTTTGTTATCATTAACATCATTTTCCTTTTCCTTCGTAACCCTTGTCTGCCCTCATGGATGACCTGTTCTCATCAAATGACCTCTGACCTGCGACACAGAGGCCACGTGGGACGAGGGAGGCTAAATGTTACTTTAATGATGGTATAGTGATACTTATGTTACTTTAATGATGGTACAGTGTTACTTATGTTACTTTAATGATGGTATAGTGTTACTTATGTTACTTTAATGATGGTATAATGTTACTTATGTTACTTTAATGATGGTATAGTGTTACTTATGTTACTTTAATGATGGTATAGTGTTACTTATGTTACTTTAATGATGGTATAGTGTTACTTATGTTACTTTAATGATGGTATAGTGTTACTTATGTTACTTTAATGATGGTATAATGTTACTTATGTTACTTTAATGATGGTATAGTGTTACTTATGTTACTTTAATGATGGTATAGTGCTACTTATTTTACTTTAATGATGGTATAGTGTTACTTATGTTACTTTAATGATGGTATAGTGTTACTTATTTTACTTTAATGATGGTATACTGTTACTTATTTTACTTTAATGATGGTATAGTGTTACTTATGTTACTTTAATGATGGTATAGTGTTACTTATTTTACTTTAATGATGGTATAGTGTTACTTATGTTACTTTAATGATGGTATAGTGTTACTTATGTTACTTTAATGATGGTATAGTGTTACTTATGTTACTTTAATGATGGTATAGTGTTACTTATGTTACTTTAATGATGGTATAATGTTACTTATGTTACTTTAATGATGGTATAGTGTTACTTATGTTACTTTAATGATGGTATAGTGTTACTTATTTTACTTTAATGATGGTATAGTGCTACTTATTTTACTTTAATGATGGTATAGTGTTACTTATGTTACTTTAATGATGGTATAGTGTTACTTATGTTACTTTAATGATGGTATAGTGTTACTTATGTTACTTTAATGATGGTATAGTGTTACTTATTTTACTTTAATGATGGTATAGTGTTACTTATTTTACTTTAATGATGGTATAGTGTTACTCATGTTACTTTAATGATGGTGTTACTTATGTTACTTTAATGATGGTAGTGTTACTTATGTTAACTGTTACTTAAGTCACTACTTATGACAGTGTTACTGAAGTGTCTCTGATGACGACAACCTTACTTAAAAAAAAGTTCTTGTGAAGATAACGTTACTTAAAAAAAAGTTCCTTTTGATATCAAGGTTTCTCCAAAGTTCCCTCCAGTGATGACTTATACAGTGGACGAACAGGTTTGTATTGACCACTGTGAAATTACGAAGATGATGGAAGGATTATAATGATATTATAGATGAGTCTTGTGTTAATTAGCCTTCTAATCACACGATCACTCATTAGCAGTACATAGGGCATGGGGGGTCACTCATTAGCAGTACATAGGGCATGGGGGGTCACTCATTAGCAGTACATAGGGCATGGGAGGTCACTCATTAGCAGTACATAGGGCATGGGGGGTCACTCATTAGCAGTACATAGGGCATGGGAGATCACTCATTAGCAGTACATAGGGCATGGGAGGTCACTCATTAGCAGTACATAGGGCATGGGGGGTCACTCATTAGCAGTACATAGGGCATGGGGGGTCACTCATTAGCAGTACATAGGGCATGGGGGGTCACTAATTGGATGCCTAGGGGTCACGAGGTTATAATTACGACACTGTCCTCGGGTCATACTGTCCTAACCATCACCATTCATTCATCATCTCCTTCACCATCTTCACAATCACCCCCCTTTTCCCCCACCACCACACCCTCTTCACAATCTCCAACACCAACAACGACCCCCAACCATTTCCCCTCCCCCTCATACCCCATCTATAATTACTCCACTTATAATTACAAATATATAATCACTCTAATTATCCACTAATTACCCACACCATCACCACCAGTAGGATGACAATGATGGGGCATATCATCCATTCCCTCCCCCTTCCTTCCCCCTTCCTCCCACAATACATTATGCAAATTCATTATCATGAATATGTATAGATGTTGTATACATGTGGGCGTTTGGCAACCTCCCTCCCTCCCTACACACACACACACACACACACACACACTATTCCCTACAAGTCCCTGATTAATCCCATTAAATCCCACGTATGAAATTAATCCCCTCCCATCTTCCAGCACACACTCACTATAGGATTAATCTACCAGATTAATAAGAAGAAAAGGTTCAGACACAGATGAGCCAAGGCTCTCTCTCTCCATCACAATATTTCTTCATTTCTTTAAAAATAAGTAAAATAATCTATGATAATTATCACAGTTAATGTAACTCAAGTTATGATAAGAAAAATAATCTATGATAATTATCACAGTTAATGTAACTCAAGTTATGATAAGAAAAATAATCTATGATAATTATCGCAGTTAATGTAACTCAAGTTATGACGGCAAAAATAATCTATGATAATAATTAGTTAATGTAACTCAAGTTATGATAGCAAAAATACTCTATAATAATTATTAGTTAATGTAACTCGTTATAATAAGAAAAATAATCTATAATAATTACCACAGTTAATGTAACTCAAGTTATAGATAATTTCGGCCTTGGTTAGTTATCTGTGCGTTCAAATAATGTTCGTAAATATTGACTTGGGACACTGTGCCTGACCTAGGACATTGTGTCTGACCTAGGACATTGTTCTGACCTAGGACATTGTGTCTGACCTAGGGCATTGTGTCAGACCTAGGACATTGTGTCTGACCTAGGACACTATGCCTGACCTAGGACACTATGCCTAACCTAGGACACTGTGCCTGACCTAGGACACTATGGCTGACCTAGGACACTATACCTGACCTAGGACACTATGTCTGACCTAGGACACTATGCCTGACCTAGGAGACAGCATCTTACCCATCAATATGACCCTCTCCAACAACCCTGGCCTCAGACACATCAACCATCATCAATACAACCCTGATACAACCCTGGCCTCAACCATCATACAACCCTGGCCTCAACCATCATACAACCCTGGCCTCAGGCATCATACAACCCTGGCCTCAACCATCATACAACCCTGGCCTCAACCATCATACAACCCTGGCCTCAACCATCATACAACCCTGGCCTCAACCATCATACAACCCTGGCCTCAACCATCATACAACCCTGGCCTCAACCATCATACAACCCTGGCCTCAACCATCATACAACCCTGGCCTCAACCATCATACAACCCTGGCCTCAACCATCATACAACCCTGGCCTCAACCATCATACAACCCTGGCCTCAACCATCATACAACACAACAACTCAAACCTTGGCTCTTGACCTTCGAAAACACGTCACTTCCGGAAATCTTCCACGGTCAAGGTTTCTGCCCGAAGAAACACCTTTTTTTTTTTCTTCTTCTTCACCAACACCACACGACAATACAACTGCAGATTACCGCACTCACAACCCCCTTCCCAAGGTCAACAACAAGATGATACAATCCAATTCTATATTTAGCGGTTATCATAAGAGTCAGAAGCTACGAGAGAGAGAGAGAGAGAGAGAGAGAGAGAGAGAGAGAGAGAGAGAGAGAGAGAGAGAGAGAGAGAGAGAGAGAGAGAGAAGGAAAAAAAGGAGAAAAGGAGAAGAAGAAGAAAAAGAAGAAGAAGAAGAAGAAAAAGAAGAAGATGATGATATTGAAGAAGAAAAAGAAGAAGAAGAAGAAGAAGAAGAAGAAGAAGAAGAAGAAGAAGAAGGATGTCTGCATTGTGGCTCGTGTGAGATCATAAGACACCAGAGTTGTAGCGTCTGGCTGGAGTGACGCACGGGGACCTACTGAAGATGATGGTAAATTCCTCTGCCATCTCCCAGACGGGCGGATCACCATGTTTGTACAAGCAGTAGTAGTAGTGGTAGTGGTAGTAGTAGTAGTAGTTCTGGTAGTACTAGTAGTAGTAGTAGAAATAACAGTAGTCGAAATAGAAGAAGTCGTAGTAGTAGTAGTGGTAGTGGAAATGATAGTAGTAGAAGTAGTAGTAGTAACAGAAGTATGAGTAGTAGTAGAAATAATAGTAGTAGAAGTAGTAGTAGTAATAGTAGTAGTAGCAGTTGTCTTGGTAGCAGTAGTAGAAGTAATAGTAATAGCAATAGTAGTAGTATGGTAACAGTAGTGGTAGCAGTAATCACATAAGTACTAATGATAATAATAATAATAATAATAATAATAATAATAATAATAATAATAATAATAATAACAGCAGCAGCTTTGAGTTAAGAGCTGGTGGCGAGTGAGACACAATATCTACGACACACGAAGACCCAACCTCCCTCCTGCTCCTCCTCCTTCTGCCCCTTGCAATACAATGGGTATGGGAGAACACACACACACCTCCCCCGGAGGAGTATCTGAGATACACACACACACACACACACACACACACACACACACACACGTGGGCCACTGTTGTGTGGCGCCGCTAGACTGGCAAGGGAAGAGGTGGGGAAGAGAAGGGGGGAGAGAAGGGAACCGTTACTGTGGGAGAGACATGATGTGTGGAGAGAGAGACAAGGTTGTGGTGGTGGTGGTGGGTGGCTGTATTGTCTGTCTCTCTCTCCCACCCCCTGAAGCACATTGTGATGATCCGTGTGGGTTGGGGGGACGAACACTGCCAAGGCTCTCTCTCTCTCTCTCTCTCTCTCTCTCTCTCTCTCTCTCTCTCTCTCTCTCTCTCTCGCCAGAGTGGCTTTGCGGCGTCCTGGTAAGAGTCAGAGTAACAGAATGAAAAAGAAGCCAACTGGATCATGATCATAATGATGATGATGACGAAGACGACATCATCCCCCCCCCCCACGACCACGAGGACGAAGAGGACGAGGACCTTAAAGACGAAAAGATAAAGCAGCAAAGAGCATCCACCCCCCTCCTTCCCACGTCACTCCTCCCCTACCCCCTCCATCTCTCTCAACACAGGCCACGTCAAAACCTCCCACAGAGGTACGTGTTGTTGATGGAGGGTGCGGAGGGGGGGGGGGGGGGGTGTAGGTCGCCGGTCATAGAGGGAGGGAGGGAGGGAGGGAGGGAGGGAGGTGCTTACCCGGATTTTCTTCCAAACGTCAACAGTGTCGCTGGTAAAGAAATATTCCGTGCTATCCTGATGAACGAGTTTTAGTCCATTTCCTCTCGTTGGAAGTGCTGACGCGACCGTAAAGAAACTTTCCATGTACGAGGGGCGTTGAATCCTTCAAGTATTCTCAAAAACATTCTATCAACTGGCCTCAAAGCCGCTTCTTGCGTCGAGAGAACAGAGTGAGTTCTCTCAGCCTGTCCTCGTATTGTTCGTTACGCAAGGAAGGAATCACTGCAGTCGCTATACGCTGGGGACCCCAGAGGAGCAGTCCATATTCGAGGTGCGGTCTAAGTAGACTTAGATATAGTGGCAACATCACATCCTTGCTTTTGTACGTGATATTTCTGCTAATAAATCCCACGATTCCATTTCCATTCTTGTCGACAAACAGAAAGTGGGGAAAAAAAGAAACTGGACAGATTAAAACAAAGATAAAAGTCATGGAATAGGACATACCTGGAGGAAAGGAGAATTGAGGAGATGCAGTGGTGGGAAGAAGGTGGATCGGGAGGGAGTGCACACCTGGGGAGAGAAGAACATTACGTCAGGAGGACAGGAGAGGAGTCTGGGGGTCTGGACGGAGCAGAGAGCTAAACAATAACATATCTCACCACCTACTGTCATGGAAGCCCACAACATCATCGACATCACAAAGTCTCCTTCCTAAAAGGCTTGGGACTGTCGTGTAGGCGCCTTAATCGTCTTTTCGCGAACGTCTATTTCAAATCTAAAGAGGGTTGAATTCCCCTTAGGATAAAGTACGACTCAGGTGGTTCCTCCTCTGCCCATCCCCCATCGGTCCAATGTGGTGTTGCTGTCCTTCTCCCTATCCTACGGGTATCATTCTTGGCCACTGCTCTCTTGGGCCGTCTGTCTATGTCTCTGCTACGGGACTTGGCCCTTTGACATTGCGCCTGCTGACGCTTCCTACAGTTTGTGTGTGGACACCAGACACATGAGACCTGACCGTTTATAATCCCTCCATTCATCGCTTGGTGAAGCTACAGAATTCCCCTACCTCTTCCCTCATCTTTCCCTCTCTCCCTATCTAAGCCTTTCTACCTGAGAAGCCATGATTAATGTCTTCATCACTGTTCTCAGACTCGCATTTGTTTGCACCTGAGACGGTCGTAACCAGTGTATGTTACCGACAGTGTTACGTCGGTCACAATGTCACAAAGTGGGACCCACGACCACGAGGGTTTGAAAGCACGGGAGAGCAAAATACTGGCGAACAAAAATAGGAGAAAATTAGTAACTGGTGAAGACAGATGAATGAATAATATATATACATAAAACCGGCGGGGCGGCAATGAATAACTTCGTGAAGGAATAATGTCCATCTTGGCCAGACTTCGAGGAGGACCCAGCCATCTGTGAGTACCGGCCTGGGTCCTGGCGACTGGTGTTGGCTGTCAGGAGGAAGGAACTGGTACATCTTTAAGGCTTCCTCAGTGGCTGGATACCCTCACAGGTCCTTACAGGAGCAATAATGAGATATCCTTTAAGGTTCTTTAGGGTAGAGAAGCACCCGAGATGTAGGGGAGTACAGAGCAGTGCTGTGGGCAGCTGTGGGGGAAGATGCAGAGTGTGGGTAACATGAGTAGGGAAAAAAGAGAGTTTAAACTCCACTTGGAAGTGTTGTCTTCGTGTCGCTGCCAGGCTAGAGGAGGGACGAGCTGCCTGGCTCAGGCCCAGAGAACCACACACAACCTGACGGTGAACTGGAGGAACCATCACACACACACACACACACACACACACACACACACACACACACACACACACACACACACACACACGTGTGCAGGGACCTCCCGGACTGACGGTTCTCGAAGACCAGGAGGAGGAAGTTTACGACACAAGAGTCCCATGTAAACGATTATACTCATATATATATATATATATATATATATATATATATATATATATATATATATATATATATATATATATATATATCAATGATGACACGATAGGCCTACTGTGGGCAGGAGCAGTGTGAAGGAGGGAGGGAGGGAGGGGAGGGGGAGGAGGGAGGGTAGGGGATAGGCCTACCTGGGGTAATGTAAGCCCGGACGTGTGGTCACCAGGCTGGGGCAGGTCAAAGGGGTCACTCTCACTGGTGGAGAGAGAGAGAGAGAGAGAGAGAGAGAGAGAGAGAGAGAGAGAGAGCAGAGAGATTAACAAAAAAAAAGAAATTCTCACTTTTACCCCCACCCCCCAAAAAAAAGAAAAAAAAAATTGAGTTACCCTAAAATCTTGCCCTCACCGTTTTAAGGGCTACGTCTCCGTCCCTCTTTTTAAGTATGGTACTTTGGGTACGTGTTTAGGTATACCTATGCTTTATATCACACTTTAACTGTCGTAGGTTTCTATTAACATCTCTATATATTATTGCTTAATCCCTTTTAAGATGATGGTACGAGCACTGAGCACGACGGTACGACCCTAAAACACGACGGTACGATCCCTCGAGCACGACGGTACGATCCCTCGAGCACGACGGTACGGTCCTTGAACACAACGATACAAACCTTGAAGGTAATGGTTACGACACTACAGGGTACGACAATAAGGCACTTGGGTACGATGGCCTGGCCTCTCCTGGCGATACTACCGTACTCTTCACTTCCGCCGTTAGTCCGGAGCTTCCCATGGCCATATAATATATATATATATATATATATATATATATATATATATATATATATATATATATATATATATATATATCCCTGGGGATAGGGGAGAAAGAATACTTCCCACGTATTCCCTGCGTGTCGTAGAAGGCGACTAAAAGGGGAGGGAGCGGGTGGCTGGAAATCCTCGTTTTTTCTTTTTGATTTTCCAAAAGAAGGAACAGAGAAGGGGGCCAAGTGAGGATAATCCCTCGAAGGCTCTGTCCTCTATTCTTAACGCTAATTCGCTGACGCGGGAAACGGCGAATATGTAAGAATATATATATATATATATATATATATATATATATATATATATATATATATATATATATATATATATATATATATATACACACACACACACACACACACGCAAAGAACAACATTATCTTCCACCTTCATATGAATAATAAAAAAAAGGGCCATTTTAATCTCGCCATTTAGCGTCAAACACCTTCCTCTTCTGGAGACGTTTCGTGAACACTCACCGTCACCATTACTCAGGTCATCACGCACCCGGCACCTTCTGTACACACGAGCCCCAAGGCTTCCCTGCCCTGCCGTGCCCCCTCGCTGCTCGCTCCCTCCCCAGCCCCGCGCCCCACAGTAATCATGGCCTCCGAGACATATGAATCTCTCTCTCTCTCTCTCTCTCTCTCTCTCTCTCTCTCTCTCTCTCTCTCTCTCTCTCTCCGTCAATAAATCCCACCACAGCGAGGTACAACAACTTTCGCTCACGATGTACGAGCCACCCCTCATGCTGGGGTCCAAAGAAAACCTTTAACTGATTATCTATCTTCGAAGACATTACACTCTGTGTATATAGCTAACGATACATGTACGTGGGTGATTCAGACGCTCATAAACGTATCTATTATACACACACACACACACACACACACACACACACACACGAGAACCAATAGAGTAATAAAACGGCATAATTATACAACCAAGTACAACAATGATCATCTAAGTACGACGATTACAGCCACCACCTGCGACCTTGCCAGATGCACAATGATTATCCACATAATGCAACAAGGACTGTCTTTGTGAGAACCAGTCAACACTGTGTTTGTTAATGGTGCTTCATGTGGGCGAGGCGGCCTTCACCAATGTTGGTCGAGCGCTTACATGTATATATATATATATATATATATATATATATATATATATATATATATATATATATATATATATATCAAAATATATATATATCCCTGGGGATAGGGGAGAAAGAATACTTCCCACGTATTCCCTGCGTGTCGTAGAAGGCGACTAAAAGGGAAGGGAGCGGGGGGGCTGGAAATCCTCCCCTCTCTCTTTTTTTTTTTTTAATTTTCCAAAAGAAGGAACAGAGGGGGCCAGGTGAGGATATTCCAAAAAGGCCCAGTCCTCTGTTCTTAACGCTACCTCGCTAACGCGGGAAATGGCGAATAGTTTGAAAAAAAAAAAAATATATATATATATATATATATATATATATATATATATATATATATATATATCCCTGGGGATAGGGGAGAAAGAATACTTCCCACGTATTCCCTGCGTGTCGTAGAAGGCGACTAAAAGGGGGGGGAGCGGGGATCTGGAAATCCTCCCCCTCTTGTTTTTTTTTTTTTTTTAATTTTCCAAAAGAAGGAACATAGAAGGGGGCCAGGTGAGGATATTCCCTCAGAGGCCCAGTCCTCTGTTCTTAACGCTACCTCGCTAACGCGGGAAATGGCGAATAGTTTGAAAGATATATATATATATATATATATATATATATATATATATATATATATATATATATATATATATATATATATGTGTGTGTGTGTGTGTGTGTGTGTGTGTGTGTGTGTGTGTGTGTGTCTCATCCTCTATCCTGGCTAGAGAGGTCCCTCTCCACGCACAAGACCCACACCCGCCCTCCAGCTTGTCTCTTGTTCCGGAGTAGACCAGCTCCTCCTCCCCCCTCATCACCCCTACCTCACCCTCACCACCTTGTGCCAACACGTCGCCATCTCGTACCTGAACAGCACACACACACACACACACACACACACACACGGCTGCCTCACCACAGCAGGACATGAGCCCTCCCACACGTCAGATGGGGGTGGGTTCCTCCACCTCCTGCTGGTGCTGTGGACGAACTGATGGTCCCTTACCTCGACCAGGGCGAGATAAGGGTCGAGCACTAAGGGACATAAGTAGACTCAAACCTATGGCTGGCCTAAGATTGATCAATGTCTCCTAGAGAGAGAGAGAGAGAAGTCTGGGGTGTGGGGTGACTCCCGTCTCTCTCTCTCTCTCTCTCTCTCTCTCTCTCTCTCTCTCTCTCTCTCTCTCTCTCATCTCCTCACCAATTGCCCCTACCCTCTGGATATTCCACCTCACACCCCACACACCCCACACACCCACACCCCCCACATCTTGGGCCCAGCCTTGCATGACAGGGCCGCTGAACAACCCATAACCATATACCCCCCCCCAAAAAAAATAGGTTGTGACTGACAATATAACCTGGGTCGACCAACAGCAAAGCCTGTATAACCACAACCAGAACTTTCAACCAAATCGACCCAGGACGACGTGAAACAACACAGTGACATCCCCGCCCACCATCATGTTATGACCCGTCTGGGGTGAGCGTCGCCCGGAGGGAACTGGCGATCTACGAACACAAGCAAGGTGATCCTGGCGAGGATATATATATATATATATATATATATATATATATATATATATATATATATATATATATATATATATATATATATATACAGCTTCGTCTCTTCGATTGATATTAACTGACTTATTTCTCTCTTGTGTCTCCCCTGATGATGTGATTATTACACGAAAGTGCACTTGGGAACTTATCGTGTTTCTTTTTCCCCGTGGACTCATAGGAAGCTGAAGGACACGACGACTTTCCCTTCCCCGCCCCGGGAAACTTTCCCCTTCATCAGGAGTGCCTGATATATATATATATATATATATATATATATATATATATATATATATATATATATATATATATAGATATATATATATATATAGATAGATAGATAGATAGATAGAGACAGATAGATATACACGTGTTGTCATTATTTCTCCAAAACCATTACAATAAGTTTGCCTTTACTCACCAGAGCATTTTATTCCTAACTAGATCAGGCCAAAGTTGTTTTTTTCCTCTCTCTCTCTCTCCTCGTCGTGTGCGTTCCAGTTTTCCCCTGCAGGAGCTGAAGGAGACGAGGACTTTCCCTTCCCCGCCCAGGGGAACTTTCCCTTTATCAGGAGTGCCTCAGGGGAGCCACAGCCCCGGGGGGATGGGTGACCACACACAGTTCCCTCGGGGGCGGGGCTGACTTTGGGGAGGCAGCTGAGACACAGTCCAAGTTCACCTGCAGGTGGTGGTTGATTGTGGTGGTGGTGGTTGATTGTGGTAGCGGTGGAGACAGCAGCAGCAGCAGGAGGCGGGCACAACCCCCATTCTCCCCGGGGGCACCGCCCTCCTCGCCTTCCCCACACCATCTTCCTGAACGAACACCTTCGACGTCATCCAAAGGGCACCGCGTGAGTCGTCCTCAGCCAGCCTGGATCTCCCGTCCCTCACACCACCACCACCACCACAAGACGGCCGGCAATACGGTGGACTTAAATGAACCCTCAGTGACCACAAGATCTCCTCCACCCACCCGCCCGCCCGCCCACCCCTTACATACACCCTCAGTGACCACAAGGTCTCCTCCACCCAACCACCCGCCCGCCCGCCCACCCACTCCTCCTCCGCCTCACGCAGAAGACGAAACCCTCAAGAAACACTCCAGACGTCGGGTTCTCACAGCCCTCTCGTACACAGCCTGCTCTTCAGCCCCACGACCTGGGCGTCTTCTGTGGCCGCCCTTGACGTCGGACATCGAGGTGACTTCGAGATCCCCGAACTTCATTGAAGTCAGATGCTCTTGCCATCGCTGGCCTTCTCTCCCAAACACCCCCAGCTCTCGGTGATACCCAATCCAGCGTACTAAAAGCCGTAGAATTTCTGCCACGAATTTCAGCAGACTATGCTTACAGAAGCGTTCAGCATGACCCCTTGTGGGTAATCCTGACATGTCATACGGCCTGACTATGCTGATAGCGGCCTTCAGCATACCCCCAGGGTGACATCCCCCCCCCCCTACAGGTCAACCGGCCTGACTCTCTGCTGACAGCGGCCTTTGGCATAAACTCCACACACACACACACACAAAGCCCTGTCCCAGCAAGTCAGCCTTAGGGAGAGTATGCTGACAGAGCTTCCAGCATACCTGGCATACCCCCGCCTGCCTCGCTCGCATACCTCCTCATTTCGCTGCTTTCTTCTCTGACCCCCATCTCCCCAGATCCCTCTCTCCCCAGCCATAAAACTCCCGCCCTCATTTTTTCCCACTCTTTCTCTGACCACGAGAAACACACCACTTGATTTTCATCCTCCTCCTCCTCTCTAAAGCCATTTCAGTATTTCTTGGCTTTAAATTCTTCCCTTAGCTTCCCCCTCTTCCTGGCATACTATCTAACGCATCCTGACCCTGGAACATGGGTCACAGCGAGCGCCCGGCTCACATACCCACCTCAAGCAACACTCATCTTCTCCAGTTCAATATTCAAAGCATGCCCGACACCACTCTCTCTCGATCACCACTCCAACCACCCCACAAATTCCAAGGTATACTCAACATACAAACACTTAAGGTGTTTAAGGAGTCATTTTGTCTCCCTTGCCTTTGCATATGGGTATTACACATGCATTCTCCCACTCGTCATGAAACACCATTTGGACCATGCAAACATCATGTAACGTGACACCTGTCACCCAACTTTACCGACAATCTCAACTGCAATCCCATCCAGTTCTGTCCCCCTCCCCCCACTTATGTCACACTTCATCTTACGCAAGACTTTCACCACCTTCTCTCTTTTCATCATATTGTCCACCGTGACGCGCCGTATGCCACCTCTACAGAGACAAACCACATCCGCTCCCCCCCCCCCCCCTATCACTTAACACATCCACTAGCCCTCCACAAAAATTCTCTTCATATCTGTTTCACCCACTTTGCCTCTTATCATTTTCCAATCTACTCTACTCACAGTCGTCCAATTTTCCTCACTCTATTCACCTCCTCCTAAGACATTTTCTCATTCTCTCGAAAGTTCATTGATACACTCAGCCCATCTCTCATTTGCCCTCCTTTTCCCAGGTCCTCGAACTTTCTCGATCTCTAATGCTTTCTCTTGTACTCCTTCCAAGCATTCGCACTCCTTCCCTGCAGGCACCGTCCGCACTCGATCTCCCCTTTTGCTCTTCCGTTCGCGACTGACTGAACTCCCTAATTCCACCATTCACGGCCCTTCCCCGTGTGATCCACACCCGCTCTCTGCATACCACACATAACACACTACTTCTCTACACACCTCCCATTCCTTTAGCTTTATGTACATTTACTCTCTCTCTCTCTCTCTCTCTCTCTCTCTCTCTCTCTCTCTCTCTCTCTCTCTCGCTTACTCCCATTCATCATTATTTCTTTTTTCTCACACACATGGCATCGTCTCCACCCTTTCCCAAAGCCACTACAGCCCCTGGCACCGAGATCATACGCTCATGGCAGGATGGAACTGACTGGATTTCTTTTCTCTTTTTTCCTTGGCACCAGGACGCTGACAACGCTTCAGTGACGCAACGGAAACATTTTCCTGAGCACAGAGCAGAGGAGGAGGAAGAGTGAGCAGGGTAACATATGTGAGTGATCGAAGAGAAACGCGTTTCCGACAGCACGAACTTACCCTAGTGAAAATGGAGTGATAAATTCTATGAATCCTATAACTGATAATTCCATTGATCAACTGAGCCGTCCTATAAAACATATAGAAATAAAAATCGCTACGTATTTACTCTGGTGCCAGAAATTATCATCCTAATTTACGAGACACAAAAATTCAAAATTCTTCAAAAATGAAATCCTTTTTAATCCAGCTACTGTGCGACGATCTAATGATAAAAAAAAAAGATATTCTTTTAGGTATTGGATGACGATAAATTAAGCCCTTGACATCTACGTTCGTCATGAGCAACATGCGCAAACGTTCGTCATGAGCAACATGCGCAAACGTTCGTCATGAGCAACATGCGCAAACGTTCGTCATGAGCAACATGCGCAAAACGTTCGTCATGAGCAACATGCGCAAAACGTTCGTCATGAGCAACATGCGCAAACGTTCGCCATGAGCAACATGCGCAAAACGTTCATTCACGTCTGCAATCGCATACTGTGCGGCCATTCAGCGAGGATGACCTCCCCCTTTCAACACAGCGCGAGACCTCGTTTCACAATGGCTAGAGAGAGAGAGAGAGAGAGAGAGAGAGAGAGAGAGAGAGAGAGAGAGAGAGAGAGAGAGAGAGAGAGATGGTAATCCCTGGGCAGGGATGTGGTAAGAGAGTGGTGGACACTGGCCCTCCACGACCCCGACCATCATCAAATGCACCAGGGACACATGCGCATAATGACCCCATCCACCCATCTACACTCCCATCTCGCCCCATCACAGTCCTCAACTAACCATCTCACCCCATCACAGTCCTCAACTAGCCATCTCGCCCCATCACAGTCCTCAACTACCCATCTCGCCCCATCACAGTCCTCAACTAACCATCTCGCCCCATCACAGTCCTCAACTAACCATCTCGCCCCATCACAGTCCTCAACTAACCATCTCGCCCCATCACAGTCCTCAACCAACCATCTCGCCCCATCACAGTCCTTAACCAACCATCTCGCCCCATCACAGTCCTCAACCAACCATCTCGCCCCATCACAGTCCTTAACTAACCATCTCGCCCCATCACAGTCCTCAACCAACCATCTCGCCCCATCACAGTCCTTAACCAACCATCTCGCCCCATCACAGTCCTCAACTAACCATCTCGCCCCATCACAGTCCTCAACTAACCATCTCGCCCCATCACAGTCCTCAAGTACCCATCTCGCCCCATCACAGTCTTCAGCTAACCATCTCGCCCCATCACAGTCCTTAACCAACCATCTCGCCCCATCACAGTCCTCAACTAACCATCTCGCCCCATCACAGTCCTCAACTAACCATCTCGCCCCATCACAGTCCTCAACTACCCATCTCGCCCCATCACAGTCCTCAACCAACCATCTCGCCCCATCACAGTCCTCAACTAACCATCTCGCCCCATCACAGTCCTCAACTAACCATCTCGCCCCATCACAGTCCTCAACTAACCATCTCGCCCCATCACAGTCCTCAACTAACCATCTCGCCCCATCACAGTCCTCAACTAACCATCTCGCCCCATCACAGTCCTCAACTAACCATCTCGCCCCATCACAGTCCTCAACTACCCATCTCGCCCCATCACAGTCCTCAACCAACCATCTCGCCCCATCACAGTCCTCAACTAACCATCTCGCCCCCATCACAGTCCTCAACTAACCATCTCGCCCCATCACAGTCCTCAACTACCCATCTCGCCCCATCACAGTCCTCAACTACCCATCTCGCCCCATCACAGTCTTCAGCTAACCATCTCGCCCCATCAGAATCCTTAACTAACCATCTCGCCCCATCACAGTCCTTAACCAACCATCTCGCCCCATCACAGTCCTTAACTAACTAACTGTACGGGGGTAATGATCGAGACTGTAACGACCCTGTTAGGCTTGAACGAAATCTCCCACCAGATGATCCGGGCTTACCACAAGGGGAGTGAGTGGGTGAGTGGGAGGTGGGTGGGTGCGAGAGGGGAATGTTTAACCCCCCCCTCACATCATCCCCCCTTCATCCCCCTTCGTGGTAATCCCTTTACCAGAATGAGACAGAAGAGGATTTCAAAGCATCTAACTCCACAAGCCCTTGCCAGCCCGGCCCCTACAGGCATGGTGAAACAAGGTGATTGCCCTAGAAAAAAAATAAATAAATATAGTCTGTCTTGCAAAAAAAAAAACCAGAAAAAAACATTAAACTGGTTTGTCAGCTGCGGTGCTCCAGCTGTCAACACTACGGGTCACAAGTGAGTGAGTGAGTGTGTGGGGAAACGTTATATTCCAGCTGGTCAACAGCGGGAATGCAGCTGTCAAAACACAATGTTCATAACGGGGTGTGTGTGTGTGTGTGTGTGTGTGTGTGTGTGTGTGTGTGTGTGTGTGTGTGTGTGTGTGTGTGTGTGTGTGTGTGTGTGTGTGTGTGTGTGTGTGTGTGTGTGTGTGTGTGTGTGTGTGTGTCAAGATGTGTACTCTTGCTGATGGAAAAAAAAAATGATACATGAAGATCGCTGTCAAAATTAACCTAGCAAGACAGAGTCCACACATTAGACTAGTACAACTAACATGAAAAAATAACCTTGATTTCAACAGCGTTTCTTATTTTTTTTTTAATCTGTCAAAACGCCCACAACGGTGCTGAAGAAAAGCATTTTTTTCCCTTAAAATAATTATTTGTACTTAGGAAAATGAACAAGATAATTTTCTGGTTAAATATCTTTCGCTAACTATCAATAATATCATTCTATCAGTTAAACAAATTAACATGGCTGTAATTTATAAACAAAACTTAACTCTCGTTGTCAAAAACACTTCTCTTGTTATCAAAAACTTGACACAGGTTATCTTTAAAAACTCACACGCAATTTGGAACACCAAAACAGCAAAAAAAAAAAAAAGAGAAAAAAAAAAGCCTAGGGACAAAATAATATCCACATGATCCAAAAAATTATCTTGGCGAAAGAGAAGGAAAGAAAAAATGATATGTAACGGTCCAACAAGCATTAAACAACCACCCAGTACAACTCCATCTCGAACTGCACCACAGACATACACACACACACATACCCAGCGGGAAACACGCTCCCCAGACATGACAGGTTACACTTTCTCGGTCCACGTCCTGTGTGGACACAGTCCATCATGACAGTCACAGTGTCGGCATGTCACAATGTCCTGGGAGACCGAGAGCCAACTGCCACACTGGACCACGCAACCACAACATTACCACACTTCTAGACCTGGGGTTTCTGACAGGCAGGCGTGGCTAACTTCCTGGGCGCTGCAGAAGTCTCACTGAAGGGGGGGTATGGATATATATGTAATATGGACGTACGTGGTGTAGCAGCTAACGTTGCTGACTATGACCCATTCACGGGTTGTTCAGGGTCGAGTGCATAGGTTCGAATCCTACTTGCGCCAGTTGGTCCACAGTCAACCCAACTGTTCATCCTCCCCTAGGGGGTTGGTTGACATAATAGGTACCTGGCTTAGCCTAGTATCTATCTACCTCTCTCTCTCTCTCTCTCTCTCTCTCTCTCTCTCTATATATATATATATATATATATATATATATATATATATATATATATATATATACATATATATATATTTTTTTTTTATACTAATCGCCATTTCCCGCATTAGCGAGGTAGCGTTAAGAACAGAGGATGAGGACTGGGCCTTTGAGGGAATATCCTCACCTGGCCCCTTTCTCTGTTTCTTCTTTTGGAAAAAAAAAAAAAAATGAAGGGAGGATTTCCAGCCTCCCGCTCCCTTCCCTTTTAGTCGCCTTCTACGACATGCAGGGAATACGTGGGAAGTATTCTTTCTCCCCTATCCCCAGGGATAATATATATATATATATATATATATATATATATATATATATATATATATATATATATATATATATATATACGAAAGAAAAAAAAGAAATATATATATGTAATTTTTTTAACTATTCGCCATTTCCCGCATTAGCGAGGTAGCGTTAAGAAACAGAGGACTGAACTTTGAGGGAATATCTTCACTTGGGCCCCTTCTCTGTTCCTTATTTTGGAAATTTAAAAAACGAGAGGGGAGGATTTCGAGCCCCCCGCTCCCTCCCTTTTTAGTCGCCTTCTACGACACGCAGGGAATACGTGGGAAGTATTCTTTCTCCCCTATCCCCAGGGATAATATATATATATATATATATATATATATATATATATATATATATATATATATATATATATATATATATAACATTACGTTGGCTGGGAGAAACCTAACCTTGCCCTTCGCCGTTCAGACTCAGTCATGATGTATATAGCAATTTACTGCGGGGCAAAAAAAAAAAAAAGAAAAAAAAAAGAAAAAAAAAGAAAAAAACATTTTTCCCGTCGAAATTCTTTTAATGCAGCAGCTTATCTCTCTCTCTCTCTCTCTCTCTCTCTCTCTCTCTCTCTCTCTCTCTCTCTCTCTCTCTCTCTCTTCCAACGCACGCCTGACCCAGATGAGGAAGTGGGTTCCCACAGTGACCTCCACACACACACACCTGGAGTGTACTACCCTCAGGTGTGTATCTACACCTACTACACCTGGTGTGTCAGCAGTGTAGCGCCAATCGATGGTCTGTGTACGTCTCGTGTGTGAAAATATATGACGTCTGTTAAACCCCGTTATGGAAAATAGTGCGATCTTTAAGAACGACGGTACGACCCTTGAATATGAAGGTACGACCCTTGAGCACGACGGTACGACCCTTGAATATGAAGGTACGACCCTTGAACACGACGGTATGACCCTTGAATATGAAGGTACGACCCTTGAACACGACGGTATGACCCTTGAATATGAAAGTACGACCCTTGAACACGACGGTACGACCCGTGAACACGACGGTACGACCCTTGAACACGACGGTACGGGTCTTTGACATGACCCTAAGGCAGTTGGCATCAAAGGCCATACACGTCGTGCTCCCAAAAGACTCGTACGGTCGTGTGTGCTCTCAAGGGCCTTACAGTCGTGCTCATGCATCGTGCCGTCGTGCGCAAGGGTCGTTCCGTCGTGCCCCGCGCAGCCCCCTCCTCTCCTCCCCCCCCCTCTCCAACCCCCCCTTTCACTTGACCAGCATCGTCCCAGACCATATATTAGGCGGGGGGGGGAAGGTGGAAGTGGGGGGGGGCTTGGCACTGTGCCACACACACACACACACACACACACACACGACCAGTCGCTCAGACCAGTACTGCTCATCTGCCACAACCTGGCACACATCTTCCCTCCCCACCACCATGCAACCACCAAGCTGTACCTGCCTGCGGTACGACGGTACTGCCCCTGCGTGCGACGGTACGACGGTATCGCTCCTGAGTGCGACGGTACTGCCCCCTGTGCGCGACGGTACGACGGTACTGCCCCTGTGCGCGACGGTACGACGGTACTGCCCCTGTGCGCGACGGTACTGCCCCTGTGCGCGACGGTACGACGGTACTGCCCCTGAGTGCGACGGTACGACGGTACTGCCCCTGCGCGCGACGGTACGACGGTACTGCCCCTGTGCGCGACGGTACGACGGTACTGCCCCTGCGCGCGACGGTACGACGGTACTGCCCCTGCGCGCGACGGTACGACGGTACTGCCCCTGTGCGCGACGGTACGACGGTACTGCCCGAGTGCGACGGTACGACGGTACTGCCCCTGTGCGCGACGGTACGACGGTACTGCCCCTGCGCGCGATGGTATGACGGTACTGCCCCTGAGTGCGACGGTACGACGGTACTGCCCCTGCGCGCGACGGTACGACGGTACTGCCCCTGTGCGCGACGGTACGACGGTACTGCCCCTGCGCGCGACGGTACGACGGTACTGCCCCTGTGCGCGACGGTACGACGGCACTGCCCCTGTGCGCGACGGTACGACGACAGTCAGGTGTATAGATGGAATGACCTCTGACCTCTGCCACGACAACACCTCCCCCCCTCCCCCCCACGAACTATAGGATGCGCAAACGAGCTGCGCAGTCGCCACTACACGATCCGAACTTGCTCGTTTTTTCACTGCCTGCTTCTGGGGAGAGAGAGAGAGAGAGAGAGAGAGAGAGAGAGAGAGAGAGAGAGAGAGAGAGAGAGAGAGAGAGAGAGAGAGAGAGGCATGGTACACAGGGTATGGGGGGTACAGTACGGTACAGCAGCAGCGGTACATGAGGGTTAACACAGGTGGCGAGGTACACGGGGTTGCCGATACACGGGGTCAAGTACACGGGGCACGTGGTCACGACAGATGGGTAAAGAATAGGTTTAGTTTTACAGACTAGACTTGTGAAATAATGAACCAAAGTCAGGATAAAAGTTACGCTCGTTTAACATAACGTTAAACTCTGGTTAAACTCGTTTAATTCGTACCCAACAAGCGAAGGTTTAACGACCGTTAGGCCCGTTAATCTCCTAGACTCTAGGCTAGGCTAGGGATGCACTACTGGCTAGGTTAAGCTAGGCTGGCTAGGTTCACAATGGACACAAGAGAAGGTGACCCGGGCATGTGGCAGCTAACGGTGTCATGCGCACATGCGCTGGGAATTATCGTACCCGGCAACTCCCAGGAGGGTATTATCGTACGCCGCCACCTGAAGAATAACAATGAGTTTTCTCTCTATTAACAAAAGTCTCTCGCTGTATCTATCTCCTAACAAGAGTCTCTCGCTGTCTTTATCTCCTCACAAGAGTCTCTCGCTGTCTCTATCTCCTAACAAAAGTCTCTCGCTGTATTTATCTCTTAACAAAAGTCTCTCGCTGTCTCTATCTCTTAACAAGAGCCTCTCGCTGTATTTATCTCTTAACAAAAGTCTCTCGCTGTCTCTATCTCTTAACAAGAGTCTCTCGCTGTCTCTATCTCCTAACGAAAGTCTCTCGCTGTCTCTATCTCCTAACGAAAGTCTCTCGCTGTCTCTATCTCTTAACAAGTCTCTCGCTGTCTCTATCTCTTAACAAGAGTCTCTCGCTGTCTCTATCTCCTAACGAAAGTCTCTCGCTGTCTCTATCTCCTAACGAAAGTCTCTCGCTGTCTCTATCTCCTAACGAAGAGCCTCTCGCTGTCTCTATCTCTTAACAAGAGCCTCTCGCTGTCTCTATCTCCTAACAAGAGTCTCTCGCTGTCTCTATCTCCTAACGAAAGTCTCTCGCTGTCTCTATCTCTTAACAAGAGTCTCTCGCTGTCTCTGTCTCTTAACAAGAGTCTCTCGCTGTCTCTATCTATTAACAAGAGTCTCTCGCTGTCTCTATCTCTTAACAAAAGTCTCTCGCTGTCTCTATCTCTTAACAAGAGCCTCTCGCTGTCTCTGTCTCGTGACGTCTCCCAGCGGACCGCACTGAGATCCTAATCGGATTAACTTCGTTTTCTACCAATAGATAATAAAAGCCATTTAGTTAAATTGGTTATTCTTAACGTATTCATTTAGTTTTCTAAAGAAAACTGCTTATTTCGTATTACACAGTTATATAAACGATAAAGGATAAAATCATTATGATAATGTGTGGTCCACCTAGTGAAGGTGGACAACACGGGGGTGTACCACCACCTAGTGTGTGTGGAGAACACGAGGGGTGTATAACCACTTAGTGCAGGTGGAGAACACGAGGGGTGTATAACCACTTAGTGCAGGTGGAGAACACGGGGATGTACTAACACCTAGTTTAGATGGAGAACACGGGGGTGTATCACCACCTAGTGTAGGTGGAGAACACGGGGTGTATCACCACCTAGTGTAGGTGGAGAACACGGGGTGTATCACCACCTAGTGTAGGTGGAGAACACGGGGTGTATCACCACCTAGTGTAGGTGGAGAACACGGGGTGTATCACCACCTAGTGTAGGTGGAGAACACGGGGTGTATCACCACCTAGTGTAGGTGGAGAACACGGGGTGTATCACCACCTAGTGTAGGTGGAGAACACGGGGTGTATCACCACCTAGTGTAGGTGGAGAACACGGGGGGTGTATCATCACCTAGTGTAGGTGGAGAACACGGGGTGTATCACCACTTAGTGTAGGTGAAGAACACGGGGTGTATCACCACCTAGTGTAGGTGGAGAACACGGGGTTCGTCAGTACAAGGATCTTCCACCGGCCATATGGTGTGTCTTCCGGAGCTGCTCCTGCCACCTGTTGTGGGGCCACACCTCACCTGTTGTGGGGCCACACCCCACCTGTTGTGGGGCCACACCTCACCTGTTGTGGGGCCACACCCCACCTGTTGTGGGGCCACACCCCACCTGTTGTGGAGCCACACCCCACCTGTTGTGGAGCCACACCTCACCTGTTGTGGGGCCACACACCACCTGTTGTGGGGCCACACCCCACCTGTTGTGGGGCCACACCCCACCTGTTGTGGGGCCACACCTCACCTGTTGTGGGGCCACACCCCACTTGTGGAGCCACACCTTACCTGTTGTGGGGCCACATCCCACTTGTTGTGGAGCCACACCTCACCTGTTGTGGGGCCACACCCCACCTGTTGTGGGGCCACACCCCACCTGTTGTGGGGCCACACACCACCTGTTGTGGGGCCACACCCCACCTGTTGTGGGGCCACACCCCACCTGTTGTGGGGCCACACCTCACCTGTTGTGGGGCCACACCCCACTTGTGGAGCCACACCTTACCTGTTGTGGGGCCACATCCCACTTGTTGTGGAGCCACACCTCACCTGTTGTGGGGCCACACCTCACCTGTTGTGGGGCCACACCCCACCTGTTGTGGGGCCACACCCCACCTGTTGTGGGGCCATACCCCACCTGTTGTGGGGCCATACCCCACCTGTTGTGGAGCCACACCCCACCTGTTGTGGGGCCACACCCCACCTGTTGTGGGGCCACACCCCACCTGTTGTGGGGCCACACCCCACCTGTTGTGGGGCCACACCCCACCTGTTGTGGAGCCACACCCCACCTGTTGTGGGGCCACACCCCACCTGTTGTGGGGCCACACCCCACCTGTTGTGGGGCCACACCCCACCTGTTGTGGGGCCACACCCCACCTGTTGTGGAGCCACACCCCACCTGTTGTGGGGCCACACCCCACCTGTTGTGGGGCCACACACCACCTGTTGTGGGGCCACACCCCACCTGTTGTGGGGCCACACCTCACCTGTTGTGGGGCCACACCCCACTTGTGGAGCCACACCTTACCTGTTGTGGGGCCACATCCCACTTGTTGTGGAGCCACACCTCACCTGTTGTGGGGCCACACCTCACCTGTTGTGGAACCACACCCCACATGTTGTGGAGCCACACCCCACCTGTTGTGGGGCCACACCCCACCTGTTGTGGGGCCACACCCCACCTGTTTCGCTGGCTGCAGAGATGGCATGGGTGGGGGGGAGGGTGGGGGAGGGTGGAGATAACAGAGGAAGGGGAAGAGACACGAGAGAGAGAGAGAGAGAGAGAGAGAGAGAGAGGGAGAGAGGGAGAGAGAGAGAGAGAGAGAGAGAGAGAGAGAGAGAGAGAGAGAGGAGAGAGAGAGAGAGAGAGAGAGAGAGAGAGAGAGAGAGAGAGAGAGAGAGAGAGAGAGAGAGAGAGAGGGGAGAGGTAAGGGGGTGAGTGGATGGTTATAATGCCTTCTAGAATCCGCTCTCTACCTGTAACTAGCGTGACCCACTCAGTAACGATGTCATGTCACGCAGTAACACAGACGTGAGCCTTATCCGTGACGCGCGACTCCTTAAGTGACACAAGTGTGACCTCTTCAGTAACACAGTGACATGACCCCTTCAGTAACACTAGTGTGACCTCTTCAGTAACACTGTGACATGACCCCTTCAGTAACACTAGTGTGACCTCTTCAGTAACACTGTGACATGACCCCTTCAGTAACACTAGTGTGACCTCTTCAGTAACACTGTGACATGACCCCTTCAGTAACACTAGTGTGACGTCTTCAGTAACACTGTGACATGACCCCTTCAGTAACACTAGTGTGACGTCTTCAGTAACACTGTGACATGACCCCTTCAGTAACACTAGCGTGACGTCTTCAGTAACACTGTAACATGACCCCTTCAGTAACACTAGTGTGACCTCTTCAGTAACACTGTGACATGACCCCTTCAGTAACACTAGTGTGACCTCTTCAGTAACACTGTGACATGACCCCTTCAGTAACACTAGTGTGACCTCTTCAGTAACACTGTAACATGACCCCTTCAGTAACACTAGTGTGACCTCTTCAGTAACACTGTGACATGACCCCTTCAGTAACACTAGTGTGACGTCTTCAGTAACACTGTAACATGACCCCTTCAGTAACACAGTGTACACCTGACGTAACCACTCCAGTGCCTTACGATGACGCTC
>NC_092234.1:13633597-13636097 GCF_036320965.1 Panulirus ornatus
GAGAGTGTGGTAGAGAGTGTGGTAGAGGGTGTGGTAGAGGGTGTGGTAGAGAATGTGGTAGAGAGTGTGGTAGAGAGTGTGGCAGAGGGTGTGGTAGAGAATGTGGTAGAGGGTGTGGCAGAGAATGTGAGAGAGTGTGGTAGAGAGTGTGGTAGAGGGTGTGGTAGAGGGTGTGGTAGAGAGTGTGGTAGAGAGTGTGGTAGCGAGTGTGGTAGAGGGTGTGGTAGAGAGTGTGGTAGAGAGTGTGGTAGAGAGTGTGGCAGAGAGTGTGGCAGAGAGTGTGGTAGAGTGTGGTAGCGAGTGTGGTAGAGAGTGTGGTAGAGAGTGTGGTAGAGAGTGTGGTAGAGTGTGTGGGCTGATGCTTTAGGAAGGGCCGCCTCCACTCACCTCTCCCTCCATCTACTTCCGTCACACACTCTCTCAGCAGGTCTACTTACACACACACTCCCAGCAGGTCTACCTACACACACTCTCCCAGCAGGTCCCTACCTACACACACTCTCTCAGCAGGTCTACCTACACACACTCTCTCAGCAGGTCTACCTACACACACTCTCTCAGCAGGTCTACTTACACACACTCTCCCAGCAGGACCTACCTACACACACTCTCCCAGCTGGACCTACCTACACACACTCTCCCAGCTGGACCTACCTACACACACTCTCCCAGTCGCAAGGCACTTCCCTTACACTCCCAAAGACATATTCCTTTCGCTCTTTCGCATAGTCCACACACACACACACACATATATATATATATATATATATATATATATATATATATATATATATATTTTTTTTTTTTTTTTTTTTATACTTTGTCGCTGTCTCCCGCGTTTGCGAGGTAGCGCAAGGAAACAGACGAAAGAAATGGCCCAACCCCCCCCCCCCCATACACATGTACATACACACGTCCACACACGCAAATATACATACCTACACAGCTTTCCATGGTTTACCCCAGACGCTTCACATGCCTTGATTCAATCCACTGACAGCACGTCAACCCCTGTATACCACATCGCTCCAATTCACTCTATTCCTTGCCCTCCTTTCACCCCCCTGCATGTTCAGGCCCCGATCACACAAAATCTTTTTCACTCCATCTTTCCACCTCCAGTTTGGTCTCCCTCTTCTCCTCGTTCCCTCCACCTCCGACACATATATTCTCTTGGTCAATCTTTCCTCACTCATTCTCTCCATGTGCCCAAACCATTTCAAAACACCCTCTTCTGCTCTCTCAACCACGCTCTTTTTATTTCCACACATCTCTCTTACCCTTACGTTACGTACTCGATCAAACCACCTCACACCACACATTGTCCTCAAACATCTCATTTCCAGCACGTCCATCCTCCTGCGCACAACTCTATCCATAGCCCACGCCTCGCAACCATACAACATTGTTGGAACCACTATTCCTTCAAACATACCCATTTTTGCTTTCCGAGATAATGTTCTCGACTTCCACACATTTTTCAAGGCTCCCAAAATTTTTGCCCCCTCCCCCACCCTATGATCCACTTCCGCTTCCATGGTTCCATCCGCTGACAGATCCACTCCCAGATATCTAAAACACTTCACTTCCTCCAGTTTTTCTCCATTCAAACTCACCTCCCAATTGACTTGACCCTCAACCCTACTGTACCTAATAACCTTGCTCTTATTCACATTTACTCTTAACTTTCTTCTTCCACACACTTTACCAAACTCAGTCACCAGCTTCTGCAGTTTCTCACATGAATCAGCCACCAGCGCTGTATCATCAGCGAACAACAACTGACTCACTTCCCAAGCTCTCTCATCCCCAACAGACTTCATACTTGCCCCTCTTTCCAGGACTCTTGCATTTACCTCCCTAACAACCCCATCCATAAACAAATTAAACAACCATGGAGACATCACACACCCCTGCCGCAAACCTACATTCACTGAGAACCAATCACTTTCCTCTCTTCCTACACGTACACATGCCTTACATCCTCGATAAAAACTTTTCACTGCTTCTAACAACTTGCCTCCCACACCATATATTCTTAATACCTTCCACAGAGCATCTCTATCAACTCTATCATATGCCTTCTCCAGATCCATAAATGCTACATACAAATCCATTTGCTTTTCTAAGTATTTCTCACATACATTCTTCAAAGCAAACACCTGATCCACACATCCTCTACCACTTCTGAAACCGCACTGCTCTTCCCCAATCTGATGCTCTGTACATGCCTTCACCCTCTCAATCAATACCCTCCCATATAATTTACCAGGAATACTCAACAAACTTATACCTCTGTATATATATATATATATATATATATATATATGTGTGTGTGTGTGTGTGTGTGTGTGTGTGTGTGTGTGTGTATAACACATCACGGTGTGTGAGAGGGGGTAATCGTCAAAGGTATAATCTTGATCCAATTAACTCGAAGCTAATTGACCTTACAGAGTATCTAATATATGCTCATTCAAGCCTCGTTAGTGCCTCCTGTAAT
>NC_092234.1:13641097-13651097 GCF_036320965.1 Panulirus ornatus
AACCATATCCCAATCCCATGGGATCAACCATATCCCAATCCCATGGGATCAACCATATCCCAATCCCATGGGATCAACCATATCCCAATCCCATGGGATCAACCATACCCCAATCCTATGGGATCAACCATATCCCAATCCCATGGGATTAACCAGGCACATCCCAAGTCTGATCCCATTCCCAATCCCATGGGAATGGGATCAGTACCAAACAGACTTAACCCACGTTGCCCAGGGTGTTAGAGCGAAATATAAACTTACACTTTTATAAAGTGTCTCTCTCTATCTTTGACTCACACGAAGGCACTTTTATGTTAAGAAATCTAAAAAAAAGAAAAGGGAAAAAAGAAAATCAAGATATGAGCAGCCATCTCGAAGAAATACATTAGACAAACGAAACACATGGATGAAAGCAATTAACAAAAAACGAATACATAAAGGAAATTTACGAAACCAAAGACGTAATTAATTATTCAACACCGTAACACCTGAGTAAATAAAGCACAGGCAATAAATAAAGATGCAATGAATAAATCAATAAAAAGCTATGAAGAAAAAAAATTCAAGATAATGAATGAACAGTAAACATAGAAGTAATGCAGGAATCCACAGGAAGCGAAAAACAGGCGAGTCTACCATCATCATGGCCTAGGTACATAGAAAATGGAAGCGGAGGCAGCTGTTATTTGCAGATGACGCTGCGGTCTTAGCCAAGTCAGATGAACAGCTACATGGAACTGTGGGCTCATTCAAAGACAACTAACAGGAGGAGGAGGAGGCTCTAGTGTTCTTTACTCGCCATATATCAAATGTCACTTACATTTCCTTGGTAACACTGGGGAGGTGAGGGGACACTGCTCGTCGCTGGCAACCCTGACTTACCTGTGAAAGAAAATGGGATGTTAATATGTGGTACTCGCTTTTCAAGACATACACAGACCCCGCGGGGACCAATGAAATATCATATACATTCATAAAAAAGGATATGAAGACAGAACAAATAAAATCATAATCACTTACTTAACAAATGGATATATATATATATTAAGAATATATGGTGTGGGAGGAAAGTTGTTAGAAGCAGTGAAAAGTTTTTATCGAGGATGTAAGGCATGTGTACGTGTAGGAAGAGAGGAAAGTGATTGGTTCTCAGTGAATGTAGGTTTGCGGCAGGGGTGTGTGATGTCTCCATGGTTGTTTAATTTGTTTATGGATGGGGTTGTTAGGGAGGTAAATACAAGAGTTTTGGAAAGAGGGGCAAGTATGAAGTCTGTTGGGGATGAGAGAGCTTGGGAAGTGAGTCAGTTGTTGTTCGCTGATGATACAGCGCTGGTGGCTGATTCATGTGAGAAACTGCAGAAGCTGGTGACTGAGTTTGGAAAAGTGTGTGGAAGAAGAAAGTTAAGAGTAAATGTGAATAAGAGCAAGGTTATTAGGTACAGTAGGGTTGAGGGTCAAGTCAATTGGGAGGTGAGTTTGAATGGAGAAAAACTGGAGGAAGTGAAGTGTTTTAGATATCTGGGAGTGGATCTGGCAGCGGATGGAACCATGGAAGCGGAAGTGGATCATAGGGTGGGGGAGGGGGCGAAAATCCTGGGGGCCTTGAAGAATGTGTGGAAGTCGAAAACATTATCTCGGAAAGCAAAAATGGGTATGTTTGAAGGAATAGTGGTTCCAACAATGTTGTATGGTTGCGAGGCGTGGGCTATGGATAGAGTTGTGCGCAGGAGGATGGATGTGCTGGAAATGAGATGTTTGAGGACAATGTGTGGTGTGAGGTGGTTTGATCGAGTGAGTAACGTAAGGGTAAGAGAGATGTGTGGAAATAAAAAGAGCGTGGTTGAGAGAGCAGAAGAGGGTGTTTTGAAGTGGTTTGGGCACATGGAGAGGATGAGTGAGGAAAGATTGACCAAGAGGATATATGTGTCGGAGGTGGAGGGAACAAGGAAAAGAGGGAGACCAAATTGGAGGTGGAAAGATGGAGTGAAAAAGATTTTGTGTGATCGGGGCCTGAACATGCAGGAGGGTGAAAGGAGGGCAAGGAATAGAGTGAATTGGAGCGATGTGGTATACCGGGGTTGACGTGCTGTCAGTGGATTGAAGCAGGGCATGTGAAGCGTCTGGGGTAAACCATGGAAAGCTGTGTAGGTATGTATATTTGCGTGTGTGGACGTATGTATATACATGTGTATGGGGGGGGGTTGGGCCATTTCTTTCGTCTGTTTCCTTGCGCTACCTCGCAAACGCGGGAGACAGCGACAAAGTATAATAATATATATATATATATATATATATATATATATATATATATATATATATATATATATATATATATATATTCTTGAGAGTCAACGGGGAAAATGAAACACGAAAAGTTCCCAAGTGCACTTTCGTGTACTGATCACATCATCAGGGAGACACAAGAGAAAAATACAACAGTCAGTTGATATACAACGAAGAGACGTAGCTAGGACGCCATTTGGTAAACATGTGATTATCCAAGACAGACAACGAGCGTATCATAAAATCATTATTTTACAAATTTAATCAACAATAAAGTTATCCAATTTGTATAAACCATCACTAATATTAAGATTATAATTCGTTGTGTATTTAATGATAGAAGATTCAATGATATATATATATATATATATATATATATATATATATATATATATATATATATATATATATACAATCATTAATAAAAAGACGTAGTTAATCGTCCCTAAACAAATAAATATGATAACGAAGATTAACAAATACAATACATAAAAACATATTAAACATCACATATGAAGTGAGATAAGGGACAAATACAGACACGTGTGATGAAATATACAAAATCTACACATGATACACACGCGCTACACAGACACAGACTTACAGGGATACAGTTACACAGACACAGACTTACAGGGATACAGTTACACAGACACAGGCTTACAGGGATACAGTTACACAGACACAGACTTACAGGGATACAGTTACACAGACACAGACTTACAGGGATACAGTTACACAGACACAGGCTTACAGGGATACAGTTACACAGACACAGACTTACAGGGATACAGTTACACAGACACAGACTTACAGGAATACAGTTACACAGACACAGACTTACAGGGATACAGTTACACAGACACAGACGTACAGGGATACAGTTACACAGACACAGACTTACAGGGATACAGTTACACAGACACAGACTTACAGGAATACAGTTACACAGACACAGACTTACAGGGATACAGTTACACAGACTTACAGTGATACATTTACACAGACTTACAGGGATACAGTTACACAGACACAGACTTACAGGGATACAGTTACACAGACTTACAGGGATACAGTTCCTGGGTGTATCCCACTGTCCATTGCAATCAGTGTAGTCCATCAAGGAAGGTTTCCCCAATCACCATTCATGTCATCAGCCCAATCCTCGAGCTTTGGGGCACCTGGGTCTGGCATGGTAAGACGAGCCTTCCAATCGCCATGAGGCGTGTTCCAATCACCTGACCACAACAGCCAATCACCACTGGCAACTGTGTCTTGTGCAATCTGCCAACAGCAACAGCATGGTGGGACCACTGACACCAGGAGAGCCAACGCTGCCGCTCAGGCACTTGGATATATATATATATATATATATATATATATATATATATATATATATATATATATCCCTGGGGATAGGGGAGAAAGAATACTTCCCACGTATTCCCTGCGTGTTGTAGAAGGCGACTAAAAGGGGAGGGAGCAGGGAGCTGGAAATCCTCACCTCTCGTTTTTTTTTTTTTTTAATTTTCCAAAAGAAGGAACAAAGAAGGGGGCCAGGTGAGGATATTCCCTCAGAGGCCCAGTCCTCTGTTCTTAACGCTACCTTGCTAATGCGGGAAATGGCGAATACTTTGAAAGAAAGAAAGAAAATATATATATATATATATATATATATATATATATATATATATATATATATATATATATATATATATATATATATATATGGTTTTGGTGTATTACACGTGATGGCTAAAGAATGGATGTGAGCAGATGCAACCTGTCTACACCTGTTCCTTGCGCTGCCTCGGTAACGCGGGGAAACGGCGAACCAATCATGGTGGGAAAAATAGACACATAGATAGATAGATAGATTGAGAGAGAGAGAGAGAGAGAGAGAGAGAGAGAGAGAGAGAGAGAGAGAGAGAGAGAGAGAGAGAGAGAGAGATTCACCTTGAGCAGAGAGCGCCAGCAGGATGTGTCGATGGGTTCCCTATTTTCACTCCGTTACCTACCATCAGATATGGTCGCTTCCGTTAGCCTTGGTTTCCTGGACCCACACCGCTAATGTGGCAGCGAACGACCCTGAGCTATCAAACACTTCCAGCGAACTGGGAGGAACCCACCCGCTATGATTCCTGCCAGCGACCTAAACCCTAGCGAACGGAGGTAACTACTCTCGCCAAGTACAACACACTGCTGGCGAACATCCCACACCTCCGCACACTTCAAATAATTAACTCTACTAAATGTATTAACTACGGCCAATGAACATTAATGAGACATAATAAATTAAACCTCAATTAAAATCATATACCTCCAGCGGACACACACACACACACACACATATATACATGAACACACTGTACATGCGATGACGACAGAGCAAGCTAATGACGAACATAAGTTAGAGCAAGATAACTTAATAACGTAACTCAGTCATACGAAACCAATTTGTCCAACCCTGACCTGAAGCAGCGAGCCCGCGTGATCACCATAAGTGTGCGCCGGCAGAAGTAGTCGCTGCACGTGTTCGGCATCTTAACATCTCCCACAGACAATATGTGCGCTAATGAACGTACAACAGCTGCTAAGTATATATGGAAATAAATATAAGTGATGGGATCCACTTAGAGGCAGCCTTCATGTTCTGTATATATATATATATATATATATATATATATATATATATATATATATATATATATATATATATATCATTATACCTAATCGCCGTCTATATATATATATATATATATATATATATATATATATATATATATATATATATATATATATATATATATATATATTGACCAAATGTTTCATCTCGTGTCTTTGTGCTTCATCCAGCACAGTTTACTTTCTTCTTGCTTCACGTTTTGCCATGTTCTTTTCTTTCGTTTTCTTTGGCTTCACATTTTGCCTCGTTGTATTCTTTCATTTTTTTCCTTCTTCACGTTCTTTTTTCACTCATTTCTTTCGTTTTCATTCGCTTCAGGTTTATCCTAGTTCATTTCTCTCGTTTTATTTTGCTCAGTGTTTACATTTGGTGTCTTCCTTTTTTTTATTTTTCTTTCGCTCAACTTTTGCCTCGTTCTTTCCTTTCGTTTTCTATTGTATCAAAATCTGCTTCGTTTTCTTTTCATTCACGTTCTTCTTCGTTCACATCTTTCGTTCTCTTTTCCCTAACGTCTCATCTCATTTTTCTTTGCTTCACGTTTTTCTTCGTTCATTTCTTTCGTCCTCTTCTGCTTTACGTCTGATCTAACCCCAACCCACAACCCCCCATCCCTCCGTTTTCTTTTCCATCCTATTTTCTTTCTCTTGCGTTTCTTTGTGTAGCGCCCCTCCCTCCCCTTCATCCAAGCACAACAAAGACGGTCAATGCTACTTCCTCGTAAGGGCCCTCCGACCTTACGTGCCCATCACGCTGCATTACGTTGCATTACGTCGTCGCTGCTTCCTGTGGCGTGTGGCATACCTTTCATTGGGGGGGGTCGGGGGTGTGTGGAGCCTCCGACCTGGGCGGAGGTGCGCAGCCGCCACCGCGCACCTCGGTACCTTCCGTCAGGGTCGTAAGTCATGTCGTCGGATATCATTGACCTCCTCCTCCTCCTCCTCCCTCCTTCCCCAGGCTGGGGTCTCCTCAGAGGGCTCGATCGTTGGGCGGGGGGCCCATATCCACCTGCTGGTGGTTGACCATAGTACGAGAGAGAGAGAGAGAGAGAGAGAGAGAGAGAGAGAGAGAGAGAGAGAGAGAGAGACGTCTCAGGCGCACAAGGGTTTTATATATATATATATATATATATATATATATATATATATATATATATATATATATATATATATATATGTGTGTGTGTGTGTGTGTGTGTGTGTGTGATTCACAGGACGAATCCCTGAATACATTCAAGCAATATATGGGGAAGTGTGGGTCCGTACCAATACCATACCAGCGGACCATCCCAACAGTCCAATACACAACATGTGTCAGCAAATGACAGGATCGCTGTATTAGAAAAATAAAAAGACAGTAATTATCGTAGAGAACGTGAACCACGATCGAGAAGGACCGAGACGAAGACTTAAGTAGTAATATGAAATTCCCTGATGATGTAATTACTTTCTTCGTGACATGTAATTACTCAGCAACACAAAATTACTTAGCAATACACATCCTAGCAACAATTGTGATACCTCAGCAACACTGAAAATCTCCATGCAACACATAACACTCTCACCTCTCAACATTTATAACAAATATATATATATATATATATATATATATATATATATATATATATATATATATATATATATATATAAAGCAATAAACACCTTCCCTGGTACAAATCCTGGCCATTTCCCTCTCGAAAACCTTAAACCATTTCTCCCTTAAAAACACCAGTGGCAGGTGTTGGCAGTGGCAGGTGTTGGCAGTGGCAGGTGTTGGCAGTGGCACAGCAGTGGGGTGTTGGGCAGGGCGCTCAGGGGTAACTGCACCCGAACCACACAGTGGGACCAACTTCCTGCCGACCCCCGAAAGGAATTGGCAGTTTTTGTGTGCATTCTGGAGGTGGTATTACCTTCATAACGGTGATGAGGGAGGATCATGAGACCGTGGTGTGGCTTCCTCTGCACCCACACCACACTAACACTACCACTACACTACCACCATCACTACCACCACCACACTACCACCACACTACCACCACCACACTACCAACACACTACCACCACCACACCACCACCACACTAACACCAACACACTACCACACCACCACCACCACACCATCGCCACCACCCTCGCCACACTACCACCACACTACCACACTACCACCACCACACCACCACCACACTACCACCACACTACCACACTACCACCACCACACCACCACCACACCACCACCACACTACCACACCACCGCCACACCCCCACCACACTACCACAGCTCTTCTGCCCAGCGCTCCTCCTCCTGCTCATCTTCAGCCATGACCCATGTCTGTCCATCTGTCTGTCTACTCCAAGACACGACACTCGGCCCACAGACAATCGACGATCACCCAGCTGTTCATCTTCCCCTCTGGGGCGAGTCAACAAACGGATGCCTCTGTGTGTGTGTGTGTGTGTGTGTGTGTGTGTCGCACACAGACATTCCCTAGCCTATGCCAGGTGTGTGTGTGTGTGTGTGTGTGTGTGTTTACCAAGTCAATCCTTATCTTCATGCCCCAAGGATCCTTTTCTGTGAAGCCCTAGCAGCACCCAGGAAGCCGGCCACGTCCACTGGGCGAAACCAGAGGCCATGAAGTGGGGCCGGGGGGGGGGGGGGGGTAAACACTATGGGGGCAAGGTTGGGTCGTGGGAACCATTCAGGAATTTTCGAGGTGCCTGATGTACATATGTACCTAACTACCGTAACGAGGCACTAACTACTTCCCCTGGCAATTGACCTGTCGTCTGATGACCTCCATACAAGACAATGCCCCAGCGGTCGTAGATTCTACTGCCCTTGTAGTGAATTCTAGCTTCGGTATGAATCATATAAAGGTATTTGAATATTTGATAAACAGTTAAACTCTACAGTCAACTTACGATGAGAATAAGCGAAGACTACGATGAAAATGGGGATGATCGGCTTGGGCAAGGGGCAATGGCTCGGAGCTGCCATTTCTTTTGAGGGGAATCGCCAAATTCAGGTGTAGACAGCCTAGTGTTGACTCTAAGGTCAATATTCCATTTTAAATCATCGTGTGAAACCCCTGTATGCTTTATTTTTCTCCCCCATTTTCTAAACGCACTAGAACACTGTGGAATGTTGCTTGACTAATATAGTCATATATTATATAATCCTGACAACACACAAACAATCATAATTGATTATGATTCTTCACCCTAGTCTTGTGGGGAGGTGGCATACCTACTTCGAAAACGGGTGGTGGTGGAGTACACTTAACAGTTTCACTGCTCAAGAGAGAAAATGGGTGGTGGTGGAGTACACTTAACAGTTTCACTGCTCAAGAGAGAAAATGGGTGGTAGAGGAGTATAGTGGGTTAACAGTTTCACTGGTCAACAGAAAACGTTTCTGATGTCAACTTTATTTTGAACTGGTATGGGTGGGTGATGGAGGGAGGGAGGGATGGAGGGAGGGTGAGGGATGGAGGGAGGGAGGGAGGGATGGAGGGAGGGTGAGGGATGGAGGGAGGGTGAGGGAGGGTGGCCATCACCCATCACCATTTCTCGATAACTCAGCTGCTGGGCTGAGCAAGGCTGGCTCCCACAGACCTTATTAACATGTACCGTACCAGCACCAGCAACAACAGAGACAACAGTAACAACGGTAACGGAAGAGACCGAGCAACAGTGGCAACAGTAACAGCGGCAGGAGAAACAACAGAAAGCAGGGAAGGTAATAGAAGCAGAAACCCTTACGGTAGCAACAGAAAAAGAGACAACACATGAAACAGCAGGCAACGGCAAACAGTAACAGAGGAGACAACAGAATCACAACAGTAGCAACAGATGAAGCAACAACAGAATCTACAACAGGAGCAGCAGAAGAAGAAGCAGCAGAGGCAGCAGCAACAGGAACAAGAGGCAACCAGCTGGACCCAACAAAACAACGTACATCGACCAGCGATCCTCATCATCATGTTGGCATAACTGGCAACTGCGGCAGGAGGGCGGAGTTGCCACATAGTAAATAACACTCCCTTATTTCCCCCCGGGTGGTGGAGGCGGGGCGGCGGCCTCGCTCGCCGCTGGGGTCACGTGTGTTCTTGACCTTGTGTGTGTTTACTGCTCTCACGAGGGAGCGCACCTCCTCGCCTCGTTCATCATCTCTTATCCTTGAAGAACACGACGCTCCTATATATATATATATATATATATATATATATATATATATATATATATATATAGATAGATAGATAGATAGATATATGGGTCTGTGTGTGTGTGTGTGATTTCGAAGCAAGAAAGGTAATATTTCTCTCTCTCTCTCTCTCTCTCTCTCTCTCTCTCTCTCTCCGACCGACCTTGGCTCCACACGTCCTATTAGGCAGCTATAGGCCTAAACCTTCCTCCTTTAGGCCTATAGCCTCGGTGATGACAACACTGAACATGTGTCAACATCCACTCTGCATCACACATCCTCACGACCATCTACATCACAGGCCAGGCCTCAAGACTATGCCTTCCCTGGGAGGGGAGAGAGGGACAGAGAATGGAACTAGACAGCAACTGTATTCTAACATCTGTACGAGCGATGGGAACAGGTAGGAAGCAGGCCTAGCCATGCATAACAAGCACTTACAATACGATATTATATAATAAGTTCAGTTCCTCCACCTTAATGCTATGTCTCAATAATGGATTTACTATCAATTATCGTTTATTTATCAATTACTATTATCATACTAATGTATTTACTATCAATTATACTATCGTTTATTTATTAATTACTATTATTAGACTTTGATATATCAGAACCAAAGAATTCGCGTCATATTCGACGTCTGGGTGTGTGTGTGTGTGTGTGTGTGTGTGTGTGTGTGTGTGTGTGTGTGGGTGTGTGTGTGTGTGTGTGTGTGTGTGTGTGTTCCTCTTTCTGATAGTGGTATATTCTGGTATAACACGAGGTTATGTGTTATACTGGTATAACGTATAATGCTCTACCAAGGTCCTAACTGGTGTGGTAGATTTCGATATAC
>NC_092234.1:13663597-13673597 GCF_036320965.1 Panulirus ornatus
TGTTACAAGTAACCTTTGTGTTACCAGTAACCTTTGTGTTACCAATACCCTTTGTGTTACCAATACCCTTTGTGTTACCAGTAACCTTTGTGTTACCGGTACCCTTTGTGTTACCAGTAACCTTTGTGTTACAAATACCCTTTGTGTTACCAGTAACCTTTGTGTTACCAATACCCTTTGTGTTGGCTGGAAGAACTGGGAAGACAGAGATGGGGGAAGGATGACAGAAATTGGATTATGGAAAATTGGCAGAAAATAAAAAGATCATGAAGAAATGGCTACCAATTTGACCATGGTATGCACAGATGAGTAAATGGCTACCAATTTGACCATGGTATGCACAGATGAGTAAATGGCTACCAATTTGACCATGGTATGCACAGATGAGTAAATGGCTACCAATTTGACCATGGTATGCACAGATGAGTAAATGGCTACCAATTTGACCATGGTATGCACAGATGAGTAAATGGCTACCAATCTGACCATGGTATGCACAGATGAGTAAATGGCTACCAATTTGACCATGGTATGCACAGATGAGTAAATGGCTACCAATTTGACCATGGTATGCACAGATGAGTAAATGTCTACCAATTTGACCATGGTATGCACAGATGAGTAAATGGCTACCAATTTGACCATGGTATGCACAGATGAGTAAATGGCTACCAATTTGACCATGGTATGCACAGATGAGTAAATGGCTACCAATTTGACCATGGTATGCACAGATGAGTAAATGGCTACCAATCTGACCATGGTATGCACAGATGAGTAAATGGCTACCAATTTGACCATGGTATGCACAGATGAGTAAATGGCTACCAATTTGACCATGGTATGCACAGATGAGTAAATGTCTACCAATTTGACCATGGTATGCACAGATAAGTAAATGGCTACCAATTTGACCATGGTATGCACAGATGAGTAAATGGCTACCAATTTGACCATGGTATGCACAGATGAATGAATGGCTACCAATTTGACCATGGTATGCACAGATGAATGAATGGCTACCAATTTGACCATGGTATGCACAGATGAGTTAATGGCTACCAATTTGACCATGGTATGCACAGATGAGTAAATGGCTACCAATTTGACTATGGTATGCACAGATGAGTAAATGGCTACCAATTTGACCATGGTATGCACAGATGAGTAAATGGCTACCAATTTGACCATGGTATGCACAGATGAGTTAATGGCTACCAATTTGACCATGGTATGCACAGATGAGTAAATGGCTACCAATTTGACCATGGTATGCACAGATGAGTAAATGGCTACCAATTTGACCATGGTATGCACAGATGAGTAAATGGCTATCAATTTGACCATGGTATGCACAGATGAGTAAATGTAGAGAAGTTTGTTCTAATGATTAAAGTCACTTTTGATCGACCCCTTTGAGTACTAAGGTACGACCCTATCTATGGTAATGGGTCACGACCTCTCGGTACGGTCGTACGACCCTCTCGGTACGGTCGTACGACCCTGAAGTAATGACCTTGCGACCTTTGAGCAACACCGGTACGACCCTTTGCTATGTGATGGCCTGGCCTTTGACCTGACCCCTTTCAAGGGTCATGCTGTCGTGATGAAGGGTAAGTACATAATAGAGTAAGCTTACCTAAGGATGAGAGAGAGAGAGAGAGAGAGAGAGAGAGAGAGAGAGAGAGAGAGAGAGAGAGAGAGAGAGAGAGAGAGAGAGAGAGAGAGAGTCAACCACACACTAGCAAAAGGTCACATAAAGTCGACGCCAGGCTTATAGAGGGTCATGTGAGGTCAAGAGGTCAACGAGGATCCTGCAGGTCAAGTAAGGTCAAAAGGTTAACAAGAGTCCTGCAGGAGGTCAGATAAGGTCAACAGGCCAACGAGAAAGCTCCAGGTCATGTTAGATCACGAGGTTAACGAGTCTTGCAGAAGGTCAGTTTTTGAACGAGGTCACTTAAGGTCATAAGGTTGAAGAGTCCTGCGGCAGGTCAGGTAAGGTCACGAGGTCAACTATGGCTCTGCGGAAGGTCGAGTCGCGAGGTCAAGTAAGGATATGAAGAAGGTGAAATAAGGAAGGTCAGCTAAGTTCACTAGATCAATGAAAACCTTCAGTTAAAGTAAGGTCAGGTCATAGGGTCATAGGTCATAGTCATAAGTCAAATAAGGTCATGAAGCGAAAGCATGCCTCTGAAGGTCATAAGGTCAGACCCGTAGCGCTATGAAAGGTCAGGCAAGGTCATAAAGGTCAAGCTCTATAGAAGGAAAAGGGAAAATGAAGCGATCCAGCGAAAGGTCAGTTAAGGTCAGGGGGTCAATTATGACCTGCGCGTGCTTGATTAAATAAGGTCAGATGGAGACTGCAAAAAGTCACTTGATATCGAGAGATGCAGATTTTAATAAGGGTGACCTTCCTATTAAGGAGAGAGAGAGAGAGAGAGAGAGAGAGAGAGAGAGAGAGAGAGAGAGAGAGAGAGAGAGAGAGAGAGAGAGAGAGAGAGAGTGTGTGTGGACCACGGTAGTGAATCATTATATAAATGTAACAATCAATGGCTAGTTTAAAAATTTGCTCCACTTACTGAGAGGCTAAAATGCATAAATAAATGAGATTAACATAATATTTACACACACACACACACACACACACAATATATATATATATATATATATATATATATATATATATATATATATATATATATATATATATATATATATATATATTTTTTTTTTTTTTTTTTTTTTTTCTTTCAAACTATTCGCCATTTCCCGCGTTAGCGAGGTAGCGTTAAGAACAGAGGACTGGGCCTTTGAGGGAATATCCTCACCTGGCCCCCTTCTCTGTTCCTTCTTTTGGAAAATTAAAAAAAAAAAGAAAAAAAAAACGAGAGGGGAGGATTTCCAGCCCCCCGCTCCCTCCCCTTTTAGTCGCCTTCTACGACACGCAGGGAATACGTGGGAAGTATTCTTTCTCCCCTATCCCCAGGGATATATATATATATATATATATATATATATATATATATATATATATATATAATACAGGGGTCGACGTGTCGTCACTGGATTGAACCAGGGCATGTGAAGCGTCTCAGGTAAATTATGGAAAGTTTACCGGACTCCTCCCGCTCGAGGTCACACCGCGAGTGAAGAATCACTTTCGCGAGGCCGTATCACTGAGAGTGCAATCCCGTCAAAAGACCATCTCACTCCAAAGGTGTTCACACTATCCTGCTACGGGAGGTAGCGCAGTCTCGGAGTAAATAGATAAATATACACGTAATTCAAATAGGTGACCTGTGTTTAGAAATGCTATACAACACAGCCATAGTGAAGGGTGTGAATATTATATTAGAATCAATATAAGAATTAATATAGAATAATACGGGTGAAGGGAAAAAGGAATCCGGGACCCAGTGGGTATGTGAAGGAGGGAAACTTGCACACCTTCGTCACCCTGACCCTCCGGCCAGGGTGAATGGACTCGTCCACTGCAGGGCTCAAGGACCACTGAAGCAGACACTAACGCTCACACACACTCACCCATCCTTCTACCTCTACGTGTTCACTTTTACACTTAAACTATATATATATATATATATATATATATATATATATATGTTCCTTCAGGGGTAGGGTCATGAAGGGCTCTTACGGAAAACGACCTGAAAATATATATATATATATATATATATATATATATATATATATATATATATATATATATATATATATATAACAATTAGTAGTGTGAGGTACAAGCAAGACGTACCTTTATCTACAAGAGAAACATCAATACAAACAGATGTGTGGATCATAAACACTTTGGTTGTGTTATACAAATCACAAATTACATTGAACAGTGTTGGAGAACACGGTAGTGTACATACTACGTCGCTCACCATGGCGGATGGACGCCAGGCATATAAATACACAAATCCATTTAGATCCAAACCTTAACCGAAAGATTCTGAGAAACGTGGGACTGAGAGAGACAAAGATAAATAAGAAAAAAAAAAGTTTAAAGTCGATCCCGTCTTATGATTCCCCCACCACCAGCCAGCGGTGTCTGGCAACCCCAGGATTGGCCAGGAGGAATTTTTTTTTCTCCCAGGATGGAGGGCAGGCAGGGAGCTACGAGAGGAGTACAGGGGGAGGTTATTATATTTTGCATTGGCATAAAAAAAAATTGATACCAGCGCTTCTTCAGTCTCCCAGCGACTATTTATGGACAGGAAATTATCTTAGAATGATCTATACGACGCCTGAATAAATAAATTAATCGAATGGGGATTATAATTCCTTGACGACAAGGGAATTCGATCAACTTAAAAGTCCACATATCCAACCAACCCACCCAACCACCTTGTGCCCTCTCCTTCCTATGGAATAAAATACCCCTCACTCCCCCTTACCTCAAACCACCCCTATGCCTAGTCCATCCTAGAACACCTACGTGCCGGCAATGCTCGCTCTCGGGCCCTAGCCGCCGGGACCCCCTCGATCGAGCGTAAGAGCGCCATCATCATACATCGCCAGGCCGGGCGGGCGATGTATGAGCCACCGTTGCTGCTATCATCAGCGCGCGCCAGCCACGACGCGCGCTGATGATGCAACCGCTGACTTCACACCTCACACTTTTCCTTCTCGAACACAACAACAACAACAGGAAGAGTTAAGTGGTGGGGGTGAGGGAGATATTGTCTTACCGGTAAATCACTGAGCATGACTTGGATTCCTCAATATGACTGGTCGGTTATTCACCACAACGGTGCGACCCCTGAACACAACGGTATGACCCCTGAACACAACGGTATGACCCCTGAACACAACGGTGCGACCCCTGAACACAACGGTACGACCCCTGAACACAACGGTGCGACCCCCTGAACACAACGGTGCGACCCCTGAACACAACGGTGCGACCCCTGAACACAACGGTATGACCCCTGAACACAACGGTGCGACCCCTGAACACAACGGTATGACCCCTGAACACAACGGTGCGACCCCCTGAACACAACGGTATGACCCCTGAACACAACGGTGCGACCCCTGAACACAACGGTGCGATCCTTGAACACAACGCTGCGACCCCTGAACACAACGGTGCGACCCCTGAACACAACGGTACGACCCCTGAACACAACGGTGCGACCCCTGAACACAACGGTATGACCCCTGAACACAACGGTGCGATCCTTGAACACAACGGTGCGAACCCTGAACACAACGGTGCGACCCCTGAACACAACGGTATGACCCCTGAACACAACGGTGCGACCCCTGAACACAACGGTGCGACCCCTGAACACAACGGTGCGACCCTTGAACACAACGGTGCGACCCCTGAACACAACGCTGCGACCCCTGAACACAACGGTATGACCCCTGAACACAACGGTGCGATCCTTGAACACAACGGTGCGACCCCTGAACACAACGGTATGACCCCTGAACACAACGGTACGACCCCTGAACACAACGGTGCGACCCCTGAACACAACGGTATGACCCCTGAACACAACGGTATGACCCCTGAACACAACGGTGCGACCCCTGAACACAACGGTAGAGACCCCTGAACACAACGGTTCGACCCCTGAACACAACGGTGCGACCCCTGAACACAACGGTGCGACCCCTGAACACAACGGTGCGACCCCTGAACACAACGGTGCGACCCCTGAACACAACGGTGCGACCCCTGAACACAACGGTGCGACCCCTGAACACAACGGTGCGATCCCTGAACACAACGGTGCGACCCCTGAACACAACGGTGCGACCCCTGAACACAACGGTGCGACCCCTGAACACAACGGTGCGACCCCTGAACACAACGGTGCGACCCTTGAGCACAACGGTACGACCCCTGAACACAACGGTACGACCCCTGAACACAACGGTGCGACCCCTGAACACAACGGTGCGACCCTTGAGCACCAGGGTACGACCCTTGACCACAACGGTACGACTCTACAACACAACGGTATGACCACTGAGCACCATGGTACGACCTTGAGCACCACGGTACAACCCTTGAGCACTACGATACGACCCTTGGGCAACACGGTATGACCCTTGAGCACCACGGTACGACTCTTGAGCACCACGGTGCAATCTTGAGACAACGACCCCTACCCCTGCCCAAACCCACGGTACGACCCTTGAACACACAGTACGACCCCTGAACACAACGGTACGACCCTTACACCACGTACGCACACGGTACAACCCTTGAGCACCAGGTACGACCCTGACCCACGTACGACCCCTACACCAACGGTATGACCCCTGAGCACCATGGTACGACCTTGAGCACCACGGTGCGACCCTTGCGCAATACAGTACGACCCTTGAGCACCACAGTACGACCCTTGAGCACCACGGTACAACCCATCAGCATGATGGTCTGGTCTATATAACCTAACCCATGACCCTTATGGGTCAGGTTGACCCCAGAGGGTCGTGGGCATGGGTCGTGCCGTGGTGGATGGAACTGGCACGAATATTGAACTTTCCCCTAAGACAACATCTGTAGATTAAATTACGTATTACATTAAATATAAATGATTTATCTTGCTATTATTTTACACATGAGAGAACGAAGACCATCTGCCAATAATAAACATATATGTTTATTTGTTATAATCTCAATTCCCTTAAGAAATAAATATATCTTAAACAGAACGGAGAATTATATATATATATATATATATATATATATATATATATATATATATATATATATATATATATATATATATTGACTGCTAGATAAGCAAAAGAAATTTATATAAAGGAGAAATTAAACTTGTTCTTCAGTTTAATGAAACGTGACATATCAAGTCTCGTTTTCTATGCCTCGTTAATCGACTGTTACGTGCATCTGTGTTTCTCGTTTACTGGCCACTGAGCGCATCAGTCTCCTCGTTTAGCGGTTTCACGCGCTGGTTTCCCTCGTTGAGCGGCCGTGGCGCGAAATAACCACCTCGTTAAGCGTCTGTTGTGCAAAAACAGCTCCTCGTTTAGCGGCTCTAACGAACAATAACACTCTCACGTTAAATGCTACCGACTGTGACGTTCCCTCGTTTACCGTCTGTCATGCACTCGTTTTGCAGCATTCATACATGAGAGAACCCACTCGTTAAGCGGCGTTCACACACAAAAGATCACCTCGTTTAACGTTTTACATACACGACAGGGTCTATCATTAGGTGACTTTCACACACAACAAAGCCGCTCGTTTAGCGGCTTAAATGCACAACTGTCACCTCGTTTAGTGGCCTTCGTTCACGCAACAACACGCTCGTTTAGCGCCTTTCATACGTAACAGTGCCCCGCGTTTACCAAAGTGCCCCTCGTTTAGCGCCTTCCATACTTAACAGTGCCCCTCGTTTAACGCCATTTATACATAACAGTGTCCCTCGTTTATCGCGTTATACATAACAGTGCCCTTCGTTTAACGCCTCTCATACATAACAGTGCATCTAAATTACCGGCTGTCATACACTATAGAACGCTAAGCAGCCAATAAATACAAAAATAAATATACATTTAAAAGATAGAAAAAAAAAAACGAGGGCCGGTAAGAACGGAGAATAACGCATCGTTGACCGTCGAGAAAGGGGATCAACGGTAAACAGTGCACGTCAGGCTAACGCTTGGAAACAGAAGCCGCCTACAAACAGGGAAGTCACGACCATCACACATACTGTTGTCTGGACCGGACATGGTACAGCTGGTACTCTGGAACGGACATGGTGCAGCTGGTACTCTGGACCGGACATGGTACAGCTGGTACTCTGGACCGGACATAGGTGCAGCTGGTACTCTGGACCGGACATGGTACAGCTGGTACTCTGGACCGGACATGATACAGCTGGTACTCTGGACCGGACATGGCACAGCTGGTACTCTGGACCGGACATGGTACAGCTGGTACTCTGGACCGGACATGATACAGCTGGTACTGTGGACCGGACATGGTACAGCTGGCACTGTGGACCGAACATGGTACAGCTGGTACTCTGGACCAAACATGGTACAGCTGGTACTCTGGACCGGACATGGTACAGCTGGTACTCTGGACCGAACATGGTACAGTTGGTACTCTGGACCGAACATGGTACAGCTGGTACTCTGGACCAAACATGGTACAGCTGGACCAACATGGTAACGTTGGTACATTGTTGGGCCAACATGGTACCGTTGGTACACTGCTGGACCAATATGGTACCGTTGGTACACTGTTAGACCAATATGGTACCGTTGGTACACTGTTGGGCCAATATGGTACCTTTGGTACACTGTTGGACCGATAAGGTACGCTGGTACACTTAGCACACTGCTGAACCAACAAGTTACACACGGTACACTGCTGTACCAACGCGGTACAGTTGGTCCACTAGTCCAGGAGGGGATTAAGGACCAGTAAACCCCGGGAGTCGTACCGTCGCGCTGCTCAAGGGTCGTCGTACCGTCGATCTCAAGCGTCGTACCGTCCACCGTACGTACCGTCGTACCGCTCTCGGCACAGTCGTACCGTCGCGCGCAGCGGTCGCCCCAGAGATGGGGGTCACGCAGCCTCCTGCTTAAGCGTATGCCGCCATACTTGGCTCAATTCTCCCCCTTACTCCCCCTTACATTAAACCCCCACCTTACATTTCACCCATATACCCCCCTCATTTCCCCTTTACATTAACCCTTCAATATTACCCCCCTACATTTCACCCACCCTTGCATTAACCCCTCAACATTACCCCCCTGCATTTCACCCATATATCCCCTCACCCCCTTACATTAACCCCTCAACATTACCCCCCTACATTTCACCCATATATCCCCTCACTCCCCCTTACATTAACCCCTCAACATTATCCCCCCTGCATTTCACCCATACATCCCCTCACTTCCCCTTACATTAACCCCTCAACATTACCCCCCCCTACATTTCACCCAATATCCCCTCACTTCCCCTTACATTAACCCCATCAACATTACCCCCGCTCATTTCACCCATATATCCCCTCACTTCCCCTTACATTAACCCCTCAACATTACCCCCTGCATTTCACCCATATATTCCCTCACGTCCCCTTAACATTAACCCCTCACACATTACCCCCCTACATTTCACCCATATATCCCCTCACTCCCCCTTCATTAACCCTCAACATTACCCCCCTTCATTTCACCCATATACCACCCCCCACTCCCCCTTACATTAACCCCTCAACATTACCCCCCCTACATTCACCCATATATCCCCTCACTTCCCCTTACATTAACCCCTCAACATTACCCCCTACATTTCACCCAATACCCCCCTCACTCCCCCTTACATTAACCCCTCAACATTACCCCCCTACATTTCACCCATATATCCCCTCACTTCCCCTTACATTACCCCCAACATTACCCCCCTACATTTCACCCATATACCCCCTCACTCCCCCTTACATTAACCCCTCAACATTACCCCCCCTACATTTCACCCATATATCCCCTCACTTCCCCTTACATTAACCCCTCAACATTACCCCCCTACATTTCACCCATATAACCCCCTCACAAATCCCCCTTACATTAACCCCTCAACATTACCCCCCTACATTTCACCCATATATCCCCTCACTTCCCCTTACATTAACCCCTCAACATTACCCCCCTACATTTCACCCATATACCCCCTCACTCCCCCTTACATTAACCCCTCAACATTACCCCCCCTACATTTCACCCATATATCCCCTCACTTCCCCTTACATTAACCCCTCAACATTACCCCCCTACATTTCACCCATATACCTCCTCACTCCCCCTTACATTAACCCCTCAACATTACCCCCCCTACATTTCACCCAATAATCCCCTCACTTCCCCTTTTTCATTAACCCCTCAACATTACCCCCCTACATTTCACCCATATACCCCCTCACTCCCCCTTACATTAACCCCTCAACATTACCCCCCTACATTTCACCCATATACCCCT